>NC_057799.1:505741532-505741846 GCF_018294505.1 Triticum aestivum
GAGCTACATGCAAGGAGTTATGCATTTATGAACATGGCAATATGCTGAAGAATTTAGAGGACTTGGAGAAAATCGGGCACGGGGAAAAAGTCAACCGTACAGTGATCTCTCGATCGGATCTGAGGATGGAGCTCGCTAGGGTTCGGGGCACGGCGGCCGGAGCCCTCGCCGGAGCTTGCCGGAGGGGAGGAGGGAGCGGCGCCGGCGCGGGGAAGGAGAGAAGGCCGGCGAGCCTCGGGGCCGGAGGAGGAGAGGCGCGGGCGCGGCGGCGGTCACCACCGACGGGAGGAGCGGCGGCGGACGGCGGAGCCCCG
>NC_057799.1:505742329-505769747 GCF_018294505.1 Triticum aestivum
GGCGACGAACGGCGACGTGCCACGTGGCGGCGGCGGCGCGGGTGGACGCGTCCGGCTCCGCCCGGACGTGTCCGGCGGCGGAGAGGGACGAGGGTTAGGGTTGGACTGCGATTTCGTTTTCGGGATGCTCACATATTTATAGGTAGAGGGAGCTAGGAGGCTCCAAATGAGGTGCGGTTTTCGCCCACACGATCGTGATCGAATGACCTAGAGCATGGAAGAGAGTTTGGTGGGTTTTGGGCTGGTTTTGAGGGGGGTTTTGCTGGACACTCAAATGGACTTTGCGGATGCCCGGTTAACCGTTGGAGTACCAAACGACCTCCAAATGAAACGAAACTTGACCGGTGGTCTCCGGGTGGTATAATAAGGCCACTTGACAAGCCTCGGTCCATTCCGAGAAAGTTTGACACCCGCACACGAAAGAAAACTAGAGGGGTGCACCGGAGGAGTTAGGAGCGCCGGATTGCAAAACGGACAACGGGAAAAATGCTCGGATGCATGAGACGAACACGTATGCGAATGCAATGCACATGATGACATGATATGAAATGCATGACATGACAAAATACAAAACAAAAGACAAAACCCGACCACGTAGAGAATATCATAGCACATAGCCGAAAATGGCAAGAGTCGGAGTTACAAATATGGCAAGTTACATCCGGGGTGTTACAGAAGGCAAGAATGCTGTCGATGATAACACAAATCATCGAGGGGCAAGGATGGTATTTCTCACCATGAATTCGACTGATATCTTGGAAGAGCTCGGGTGTTGATGATGATCACGACACAATTGTCGAGAGATTTCATGAAGATGTAATCAATCGGCGACGACATCAAGTCAAAGGAATGATGAAGCGAAAGGTTATTGGAACCACGGGTACGACACAAACTCGAAAACAAGCTTGTTGTTCAAGGTGGAATGATATGACAAGGAAGATTGACGTAAGTTAGCTCATCATCGAAAATTCTGCTCCTGGAAGGACCATGTAGCACAGTTAAAATTTAGCACGATAATGATATAGCCGATCAGGCTAGGAATGACTTGAAGGATTACTAAACTCGTAAGCAACGAAAATTACTTAGATTTATTGAATCAGAGTGCGGAATTGATTCACTTATAGATGTTCTCGGTTGACAAACAACCCAGAACCCATGAACTCACAAAGACAGGGTAATGTAGTACTCCATCAAAAGTTCATAAGATGTAGTGCAATGGCATGATATCCTCGAGATACCAGGGGTAATACTCAAAGGTAGATCATAATAAAGGTTGGGCAGGCGTATTGACCTGCAGAAGACAAGTGATTTAACTTGTCCAAGAAATGGGACCAAAGAAGAACAATCATGGTCAGAACCACGGTTGCGAAGGATCAGTTCACCGATACCGGATGATACTATACCAAGGAAATAGTTATTATTACAAGAAGCTTCCATGATAAGTTCCACATCGGGTCCATGGGCATGAACACAAAGGTTCAAGGTCGACTCCCACTTCTTCAGTGCCTAACCTTTCATTCACTTCTCGTCTCTGAATAAGTTGTAGAGTTGAAATTTAACTAGCATAACACTAGCAGAGTATGACTCGCGAAACTTTTGGGTTCATACGGATTAGGGAAGGCATAGGTTCAACCCATCGGGCCATCTTAGGAACATATACCATCAACTTCAGAAGTAAAATATACCAGCTCGAAAGCAGAGCATGGTTGACAAAAGCAGATGATAGAATTCACCAAAGGCATTATGTGTCAGGGAAGAACTCACAAGTTTAATGAATATGAAGGACATTGTCGGATAATAATCCAACCAAGGATATAGCGATCCATAAAAGATCTAATGTGAGTATCGATACTCAACCAGAAGAAGAAAGAATGCAAAGGCATCGGATTATTGATATAACTGGATAACTTCAAAGCTTGAATACAAAGGAATTATGATTTCCAACTCAGAAGATCTGAAGCAGAGGCTCTGATCAAAAGATATTGAGTTGAATCGATACAGATCAACAATCAATCAAGGTTTGATTTGACAAGAACAAGATCATGTTTGGAGTGACGTCTGAGCCGGAAGAATGAATGCTAGGATCTGATTGAGATTACGAGCATTCGCAACATATTGGATGAAGGGACTCAAAACGATAGTGACAGAGGATGTCAACGGAGATTACTAGAAATATGGAATTAACCATAATGCAAGCAAACAAGAATTTCGACAACAATAGGCTGCTGAGGATTTTCGGAAGATCGAATGGTATTTCGAAGACTTTTGTGAAATACATGAACAACTGGGGATGACAATATGAACGACAGGTGGATGTAGTTATCCAGAGGGATTTATCGGTGATATGGAATTGCAACGGCGAAGGGTACAAGGGTTTCGGGGAAACATCGGAGAGTATCTTCGAAGTCTGCTGATGCAGCAAGCGATCATCTGGATGGAAGGGGCTCTCTGGGAGAAAGTAACTTCGAGAACCTAAAGTTAGATTTTAGCAAAATCATTTAACCCGAATAGAAGAGAGATCAGAATCCTAGAGTATTGATGAGGAATAAAAGATCCTAATACCACCCAATGGCGTCGTGGGCCCGTAAGACACACATCCATGTTAGTAAAAGTTTATCAGTGACTAGACTCAACTTCGGCCAAGGAGATGGAAAGGGGCTACCTACAGGCAGTCGGCTCTGATACAAACTTGTGACGCCCCCGATTCAATCGTACACTAATCATACACGCAAATGCGTACGATCAAGATCAGGGACTCACGGGAAGATATCACAACACAACTCTAGACACAAATTAAAATAATGCAAGCTTTATATTACAAGCCATGGGCCTCGAGGGCTTGAATACACAAGAGTCAGCGGAAGCATCATTATCTGAGTACATACATGAGTTAAACAAGTTCGCCGTAAGAAGACGAGCACAAAAGCATCTACGATCGAAAAGGCAAGGCCTCCTGCCTGGGAGCCTCCTAACTACTCCTGGTCGTCGGCAATCTCCACGTAGTAGTAGGCACCCTCAGGGTAGTAGTAGTTGTCGGTGGTGTCGTCAGGATCCTGGGCTCCACCATCTGGTTGCGACATCCGAGAAGAATGGAAAAAGGTGGGAAAGAGGAAGCAAAGCAACCGTGAGTACTCATTCGAAGTACTCAGCAAACAAGGATCTACACTACATATGCAACATTATCAAAGGAAGGCTGTATATGTGGACTGGGCTGCAGAAATGCCAGAATAAGAGGGGGAGAGGCTAGTCCTATCGAAGACTAGCATCTTCTGGAAACCACCATCTTGCAGCAACAAGAGGGAGTAGAGTAGTATAACATAAGTCATATTTATGTTGTTGTAAGAACGCTCCGGGATCCTTTCTCGACTCCCGAAGCAACATATCCAAAACATGCCTCAGCATCCAGTTCTAGTTGTATCGATCGAGATACAACTCCGAGTGTCTGTTACCGTAGGAAAGGCTATCGATAGATGTTTTCTTCCCTGCAGGGGTGCACCAACTTACCCACCACGCTCGCTTAACTCCGATCGGACACACTTTCCCAGGTCATGCCCGGCCTCGGCCAAACAATACGCCGCAACCCGACCTAGGATTAATAGAGAGGTCAGCACACCGGACTATACCTATGCCCCCAGGGGTCATGTGCCATCACCCCGGGAACTCCTGCACGTTGCGTACGCGGCCGGTGAGCAGACCTAGCAACCTCCTTAAAAAGGCAGGTGCTTACGAAGTCCAACCCGGCGCGCGCCGCTCAGTCGCTGACATCTATTAAGCTTCGGCTAATGCATACGACGCAGAACGCCCATACTATGCCCATGTGATGGTTAGTGCTATCAGGCCAGAGGCCCCTCAGATCAAATATCCAAATCGTAGTGGATTAGGAGCACGCGGTAATGAGCAGAGACTCACGATCGATGTGACCCCATCGCCCCGTCTCGGGGACTTGCGGCAAGGGCTAAGAATGCCCGGCCACGCCTCATAATTATCTCGCGGGCACCTTCGAGGTCAACCCGACTCCACATCACTCACAATTAAGCTCGCGGGGGTACCCCTCAGGGCTGACCTGTCTTTAGTAACATGGTTCAGGGTAAAGTCATAGTAACCATAGTAACTATGTGTCTAACGCCAAGGGGAACCCTGAGGAACCACCCTCGATGGATTCCACTTGATGTAATCATCAAGGTGAACGTAAGAGAAACCACCCTCGAGGTTCACACTTGAGGGGTTGCACAACAGAGTTGTATCGGAAGTGGTTAAGGCGGAATCACCCTCGATGACCACGACCGAATAGCTACACTATAGGGTTAACATCAGAAGTGCTGATGTGGTCTCACCCTCGGCACAAGATAGTAACCCAGTAGTGTCGAGCAACTAAGGGGAAAGTGATGTGCGGTGCCGAGGCCTGGTCTTCGATCTCGTTGATCGGATCTTCGATGATGAAGCAGGGGCAACAAGGACAAGGTGGGGGTCACTGATGTATCACTAACCAACCTATACTAAGTAGTTTAGGATAAGCAGGCAAGGTACAACAGCAGATACAAAAGCAGGCTATGCATCAGAATAGGAGCAAACAATTACAGTAGCAAAATCGAATGCAAGCATGAGAGAATGGAATGGGCGATATCGGGATGATCAATGGGGGGGGGTTGCCTGGAAGCTCCGCTGGAAGGGAAGAAGGGTCGTCGTCGACGTAGTCGATGACAGGGGCAGCATCAGTCTCGGGGTCTACCGGAGAGAGGAGGGGGAAAAACAGTAAATACGGAGCAAACACGATGCAACACTAAGCATGACATGACGATATGCAGAACTAGGGTCGACCTAAAGTAGTGTTGCACAAAAAAGGGGAAAGGGGGAAAAGAAACGGGAATGTTTTACCGGTTCCGGACATGTGTAAAACAGATGACCGGAGGGGGAATGTTCCATGTTCAGCATGCTAGGGGCATGTGACAGATAAACGGACTACTTATTCAGATTCATTGGATTTTTTTGAGCAACTTTCATGTAGGAAGTTTTTCGATCCGAGCTACGGTTTATTTTGTATGAATTTTCAAAGATTAAACCATTTTTTGGAATTAATTAAATTGACAGAAAAGAAATACTACGTTAGCATGACATCATTGTGACTGTCGGATTTCGGGTTCCGGCAAAACCCTTGAGGTTCGAACACTAGGTTGCGCACGAAGATCTCTCCCTCCCCCTAGCTCGCTCTCGCAACGATCGCCAGGCCTAGCGCGTCGAACCCAAAGAACAAAGGGACACAAGATTTATACTGGTTCGGGCCATCGATGTGGTGTAATACCCTACTCCAATGTGGTGTGGTAGATTGCCTTTTGGGCTGAGGATGAATAGCTACAAGGGAAGAACAACCTCCTGAAGACAGGTGTTCTTGTGCTCGGTGGGCTGGTGTGGTGTCTCTCCAGCCGATCCAGATCCTCTCCCCTCCATGGTGGTGGCTAGTCCTATTTATAGAGGCCCTGGTCCTCTTCCCAAATATTGAGCGGGAAGGGATTCCAGAACGGCCAAGTTCGAAGGGAGACAACTAGTACAAGTTATCCTGACTAAAGGTGGTCTTCACCTGCCAAAGGCTCTGGTGGTGACACCGTCTTGGGCTCCACGGTGACCTCCGTCCTGCCGTCCTGTCGGCCTTGGTCTCGTTGCACCGATATGGAAACCTTTGCCTGATGCCTCGGGACTCCTCGCCTGTGCTTGCCTCTTTAGCAGCAAAGAGGAAACGGGGACACTGCGCGCGCTGGCGCCCGCCTGGCCTTGGTCGTCATGGCTTGCGTCACAGGGACCTCGCGAGGTGCCCCTTGCCTTGATCTCTCCGCCCCTCGCGAGCCAGCCTGGTGAGGCCGCCCCCGAGGAGGTCTTGCGTCGTCCGCCTCGCGAGGCATGGCCCCTCGCGAGGGTCTTGAGTGTTTGCTGGTGAAGATGGGCCGTGCAGGGCCGCTGGTGGAGCCACGCCGTGGGCCGCAGGTAGGCAAGTCTGGGGATCCCCGTTCCCAGAATGCCGACAGTAGCCCCCGGGCCCAAGGCGCACTCGGACTTGGTTTCGAGGCGAAGCCAAAGGGCAAGTGCGGAGCGCCATGGGCCCCAACAGCCTGCGGCCCCGCTTGAAGCGTGGCGATTGATTGGACGTGGGCGTCTCCGCTTCCCCATGCTGCCTCGGCAACTGCCCGACTTGACGAGTCCCTGCTGCATGCAGAGAAAAATCATCATTACCTATGATCGTGGGGATCGCCGGTTGGCCTTCTCTTGCTATAAATGAGGAGGGAGCAATTCCCATGGTCGCTCATCTCTTCCTGCTCCGCTTGTTTCTTCTCCCTTGCTTCATTGCTAGTAGCAATTCCCATGGTGCTTGCAAAGAGGTTCTCGGCCGCAGAGAAGGGGAAGGCCCGCCAAGAGGGGCCCGGTTCGCCGCCGCCCAAGAGAGGGCGCGGCCGCCCACGCAAGCACGCCGTGACCCCTGCCGTGGCCTCTCGCGGCCGCGGCGGCGCCTCTTCGCGCGGTGGGAGTGGCCCAGGTCGTGGCAGCCCCGTCGATGAAGGGAGGCGCGCCATGGCCGCGCGGCCTCCCCGGCCGTGCTTCCACTCGGCGGAGGTGCTGCCGGAGTTCGTCGTGTGGTCGGAGAACCCGCCCGGCACCTGGCTTTAGCTCCCATGCTTCTTCGTAGGCGAGTTGCCGGCCACAGGTCCAGGCGGTCTCTGGCTGCAGGCGGACGGCTGTTGCATCAAGGCTTCATGGGTCGCGGTTGAGGTCTCTGTCGCAGGCTACGCAGCCTTGGCCTGCGGCTGGCAGACGTTCGCCCGCGCACGCGGCCTGGGCCGGCGGTGCACCCTCCACTTCAAGTATGACGGCAACGCGACCCTCTACGTGAGGGTGTTCGGGGAAGATGGTCGCCGCGTCGGGCGCCGCCCTAAGGATAACGATGGTGGTGAGGTGCTCGGCCTGTGCGACGGCCACGACGAGGGTGAAGGCGGGCTTGTCCTTGGCGCCGGCCATGGCTCGTCCAGCTACGGCGACTCTTCTTCCGGCGACAGCTCCAGCAGCAGCGACTACGACCAGCAGCCGCGTCGCCGCGCTCGCTTCGAGGGTGGCAGCGGGTCGTCTCGTCGTCGTGCCCCAGTGAAGCGCGAGGAGGGGTCCGGCTGAGCTCAGGAGAGCGCCATGGGTCCATCCCGGCGAACTGCTGCAGGGGCACACACCACTTTTGTTTCATTCTTCCTTTTCTTCCTGCATTGAGAGAGAGACAAGTATGGGGCCCCGTAGGGGCGTCCAATGAACCATAATTTCCAAGTTGCTATGCTATGTTTATTGTTCCTGTGTCATGTTGCATCATCAATGTTTTATGTAAGCGCGTAGAAATAACTTAGCTCGATGCGCTTGAAGCAGTTTCCGCCTCGTGAGGCGCGCGTTTCCTAGTACCTGGCGAGGCCTCCTTGACTTGGGAGGCGTCTAGGAACTGCAAAAATTCGTTAGGAAACTCTTATTCTTCCGAGCCCTGGTCGCGGGCGCAGTCGGCCATGACCTGGCGCTTCGCATCGCGGTACCCGAGGGGCACGGATTGAGAGGGGTGCGCCAGTTTGCGAGCTCGAGCAAGGGTGCCTCGTGAAGAACAGGAAAAAGTGCTCACGAGGGCACAGGAAAAAATGCTCACGAGGGCACCTGTCCAGCCCCCTCGCGAGGAATGCGAGGGAGACTACGAGCCAAAGCGAGGAACCGAGGGCAGAAAATGGAGGCAAAAGGCGATGGAACCAAGCCGACAAGGAACATCAGAGAGCAAATTTTCATTAAAGAGGGGCAAGCCAACTGCGGAAAGCAGATGAAAAGCCGTGTCTGGCACCTAGTCTATGTAGGGGAACGTAGCAGAAATTCAAAATTTTCTACGCATCACCAAGATCAATCTATGGAGTAATCTAGCAACGAGGGGGAAGGAGTGCATCTACATACCCTTGTAGATCGCGAGCGGAAGCGTTCAAGAGAACGGGGTTGATGGAGTCGTACTCGTCGTGATCCAAATCACCGATGATCCTAGCGCCGAACGGACGGCACCTCCGCATTCAACACACGTACAGAGCAGCGACGTCTCCTCCTTCTTGATCCAGCAAGGGGGGAGGAGAGGTTGATGGAGATCCAGCAGCACGACGGCATGGTGGTGGAAGTAGCGGGGATCCCGGTAGGGCTTCGCCAAGCACTAACGGGAGGGAGAGGTGTCACGGGAGGGAGAGGGAGGCGCCAGGGGCTTGGATTTTTCTGCCCTCCCTCCCCCCCACTATATATAGGGCCAAGGGAAAGGGGGGAGGCGCAGCCTTGGCCCTTCCTGCAAGGAAGGGTGCGGCTAGGGAGGAGTCCTTCCTCCCCAAGGCACCTCGGAGGTGCCTTCCCCCTTTAGGACTCTCCCTTTTTCTTATCTCTTGGCGCATGGGCCTCTTGGGGCTGGTGCCCTTGGCCCATATAGGCCAAGGCGCACCCCCTACAGCACATGTGGCCCCCTCGGGGCTGGTGGACCCCCTTGGTGGACCCCCGGACCCCTTTCGGCACTCCCGGTACAATACCGATAAAGTGCGAAACTTTTCCGGCGACCAAAATAAGACTTCCCATATATAAATCTTTACCTCCGGACCATTCCGGAACTCCTCGTGACGTCCGGGATCTCATCCGGGACTCCGAACAACTTTCGGGTTACCGCATACTAATATCTCTATAACCCTAGCGTCACCGAACCTTAAGTGTGTAGACCCTACGGGTTCGGGAGACAGGCAGACATGACCGAGACGACTCTCCGGTCAATAACCAACAGCGGGATCTGGATACCCATGTTGGCTCCCACATGCTCCTCGATGATCTCATCGGATGAACCACGATGTCGAGGATTCAATCAATCCCGTATACAATTCCCTTTGTCTATCGGTATGTTACTTGCCCGAGATTCGATCGTCGGTATCCCGATACCTTGTTCAATCTCGTTACCGGCAAGTCTCTTCACTCGTTCCGTAACTCACATCATCCCGTGATCAACTCCTTGGTCACATTGTGCACATTATGATGATGTCCTACCGAGTGGGCCCAGAGATACCTCTCCGTTTACACGGAGTGACAAATCCCAGTCTCGATTCGTGCCAACCCAACAGACACTTTCGGAGATACCCGTAGTGTACCTTTATAGCCACCCAGTTACGTTGTGACGTTTGGTACACCCAAAGCATTCCTACGGTATCCGGGAGTTGCACAATCTCATGGTCTAAGGAAATGATACTTGACATTAGAAAAGCTCTTAGCAAACGAACTACACGATCTTGTGCTAGGCTTAGGATTGGGTCTTGTCCATCACATCATTCTCCTAATGATGTGATCCCGTTATCAACGACATCCAATGTCCATGGTCAGGAAACCGTAACCATCTATTGATTAACGAGCTAGTCAACTAGAGGCTTACTAGGGACATGGTGTTGTCTATGTATCCACACATGTATCTGAGTTTCCTATCAATACAATTCTAGCATGGATAATAAACGATTATCATGAACAAGGAAATATAATAATAACCAATTTATTATTGCCTCTAGGGCATATTTCCAACAGTCTCCCACTTGCACTAGAGTCAATAATCTAGTTCACATCACCATGTGATTAACACTCACAGGTCACATCACCATGTGACCAACATCCAAAGAGTTTACTAGAGTCAACAATCTAGTTCACATCACTATGTGATTAACACTCAATGAGTTCTGGTTTGATCATGTTATGCTTGTGAGAGAGGTTATTAGTCAACGGGTCTGAACCTTTCAGATCCGTGTGTGCTTTACGAATATCTATGTCATCTTGTGGATACTACCACGCGCTATTTGGAGCCATTTCAAATAACTGCTCTATTATACGAATCCGGTTTACTACTCAGAGCCATCCGGATTAGTGTCAAAGTTCGCATCGACGTAACCCTTTACGACGAACTCCTTTTCACCTCCATAATCGAGAAAATTCCTTAGTCCACTAGATACTAAGGATAAGTTCGACCGCTGTCATGTGATCCATTCTCGGATCACTATTGTACCCCTTGACCAACTCATGGCAAGGCACACTACATGTGCGGTACACAGCATAGCATACTATAGAGCCTACGTCTAAAGCATAGGGGACGACCTTCGTCCTTTCTCTCTCTTCTGCTGTGGTCAGGTCTTGAGTCTTACTCAATACTCACACCTTGTAACACAGCCAAGAACTCCTTCTTTGCTGATCTATTTTGAACTCTTTCAAAATCATGTCAAGGTGTGCGTTCTTTGAAAGTATCATCAGGCGTCTTGATCTATCTCTATAGATCTTAATTCCCAATATGTAAGCAGCTTTATCCAGGTCTTCCTTTGAAAAATACTCCTTTCAAACAACCCTTTATGCTTTCCAGAAATTTTACATCATTTCGGATCAACAATATGTCATTCACATATACTTATCAGAAATGTTGTAGCGCTCCCACTCACTTTATTGTAAATAGAAGTTTCTAACAAACTTTGTATAAACCCAAAAACTTTGATCACTCCATCAAAGCGTATATTCTGACTCCGAGATGCTTGATCTAATCCATGGAAGGATCGCTGGAGCTAGCATACCTTTTAGCATCCTTAGGATCGACAAAACCTTTCTGATTGTATCACATACAACCTTTCCTTACGAAAACTGGTAAGGAAACTTGTTTTGACATCCATCTGCCAGATTTCATAAATGCAGCTAATGCTAACATGATTTTGACGGACTTAAGCATCGCTACGGATGAGAAAATCTCATCGTAGTCAACTCCTTGAACTTGTGGAAATACTCTTTGCCCCAAGTCGAGCTTCATAGACGGTAACATTACTGTCCACGTCCGTCTTCTTCTCAAAGATCCGTTTATCTCGGATTTCATGGCTTCTAACCATTTGTCAGAATATGGGCCCACCATCGCTTCTCCATAGCTCATAGGTTCAGTATTGTCCAACAACATGATATCTCAGACAGGATCACGTACCACTCTGAAGTAGCACGCATCCTCGTCGTCCTACGAGGTTTGGTGGTGACTTGATCCGAAGTTTCATGATCACTATCATAAGCTTCCACTTCAATTGGTGTAGGTGCCACAGGAACAACTTCCTGCGCCTTGCTACACACTAGTCGAAGTTATGGTTCAATAACGTCATCAAGTCTCCACCATCCTCCCACTCAATTCTTTCGAGAGAAACTTTTCCTCGAGAAAGGACCTGTTTCTAGAAGCAATTACTTTTGCTTCCAGATCTGAAATAGGAGGTATATCCAACTGTTTTGGGTTTTCTATGAAGATGCATTTATCCGCTTTGGGTTCGAGCTTATCAGCCTGAAACTTTTTCACATAAGCGTCACAGCCACAAACTTTTAAGAAACGACAACTTAGGTTTCTCTAAACGGTGTCGTCTCAACGGAATTGCGTGGTGCCCTATTTAAAGTGAATGTGGTTGTCTCTAATGCCTAACACATAAACGATAGTGGTAATTCGATAAGAGACATCATGGCATGCACCATATCCAATAGGGTGCAGTTATGATGTTCGGACACACCATCACACTGTGGTGTTCCAGGCGGTATTAATTGTGAAACACTTTCCACAATGTCTTAATTGTGTGCCAAACTCGTAACTCAGATACTCATCTCTATGATCATATCACAGACATTTTATCCTCTTGTCACGACGATCTTCAACTTCACTCTGAAATTACTTGAACCTTTCAATAATTCATACTTGTGTTTCATCAAGTAAATACACTCAGCATCTACTCAAATCATCTGTGAAGTAAGAACATAACGATATCCACTGCATGCCTCAGCACTCATTGGACTGCACACATCAAAATGTATTACATCCAACAAGTTGCTCTCTTGTTCCATCTTACTGAAAATGAGGCCTTTTAGTCATCTTGCCCATGTGGTATGATTTGCATGTCTCAAGTGATTCAAAATCAAGTGAGTCCAAACGATCCATCTGCATGGAGTTTCTTCATGCATATATACCAATAGACATGGTTCGCATGTCTCAATCTTTTCAAAAACGAGTGAGTCCAAAGATCCATCTACATGGAGCTTCTTCATGCGTTTTATACCAATATGACTCAAGTGGCAGTGCCACAAGTATGTTGTACTATCATTACTATCTTATATCTTTTGGCATGAACATGTGTATCACTACGATCGAGATTCATTTTAGGTGCAAGACCATTGAAGGTATCAAATAAACAGAGTAACCATTATTCTCCTTAAATGAATAACCGTATTGCGATAAACATAATCCAATCATGTTTATGCTCAACGCAAACACCAATCTCGATGGTAGAGGGAGCATGCGATGCTTGATCACATCAACCTTGGAAACACTTCCAACACACATCGTCATCTCACTTTTAGCCAGTCTCCATTTATTCCGCAGCTTTTATTTCGAGTTACTAACACATAGCAACCGAACCGGTATCTAATACCCTGGTGCTGCTAGGAGTACTAGTAAAGTACACATTCATATAATGTATATCCAATATACTTCTGTCGACCTTGCCTGCCTTCTCATCTACCAAGTATCTAGGGTAGTTCCGCTTCAGTGACCGTTCCCCTCATTACAGAAGCACTTAGTCTCGGGTTTGGGTTCAACCTTGGGATTCTTCACTAGAGTAGCAAACGACTTGCTGTTTCATGAAGTATCCCTTTTGCCCTTGCCCTTCTAGAAACTAGTGGTTTTACTAACCATCAACAATTGATGCTCCTTCTTGATTTCTACTTTCGCGGTGTCAAACATCGCGAGTTGCTCAAGGATCATCATCTATCCTTGATATTTATAGTTCATCACGAAGCTCTAATAGCTTGGTGGCAGTGACTATGGAAAACCATCACTATCTCATCTGGGAGATTAACTCCCACTCGATTCAAGTGATTGTGGTACTCAGACAATCTGAGCACATGCTCAACGACTGAGCTTTTCTCCCTTAGTTTGCAGGCTTAAGAAACTTGTCAGAGGTCTCATACCTCTTGACGTGGGCACTAGTCTGAAATCCCAATTTCAGTCTTCGGAACATCTCATATGTTCTGCAACGTTTCAAAACCGTCTTTGGTGCCACAATTCTAAACCGTTAGCATTACTCACTGAACTATCACATAGTCATCAAAACGTGTATGTCAGATGTTCCGCAACATCTACAGACGACGCTGAGGTTCAGCACACCGAGCGGTGCATTAAGGACATAAGCCTTCTGTGCAGCAATGAGGACAATCCTCAGTTTACGGACCCAGTCCGCATAATTGCTACTACCAACTTTCAACTAAATTTTCTCTAGGAACATATCTTAAACAGTAGAACTAAAGCGTATGACATAATTTGCAAAGACCTTTTGACTATGTTTATGATAATGGAGTTCATCTGATTATTGAACTCCCACTCAGATAGACATCCCTCTAGTCATCTAAGTGATACATGATCCGAGTCAAACTAGGCCGTGTCCGATCATCACGTGAGATGGACTAGTCATCATCGGTGAGCATCTCCATGTTGATCGCATCTACTATACGACTCATGTTCGACCTTTCGGTCTCTTGTGTTCCGAGGCCATGTCTGTACATGCTAGGCTCGTCAAGTCAACCTAAGTGTTTCGCATGTGTTCCGAGGCCATGTCTGTACATGCTAGGCTCGTCAACACCCGTTGTATTCGAACGTTAGAATCTATCACACCCGATCATCACGTGGTGCTTCGAAACAACGAACCTTCGCAACGGTGCACAGTTAGGGGGAACATGTCTCTTGAAATTTTAGTGAGGGATCATCCTACTTACTACCGTCATTCTAAGCAAATAAGATGCAAAATATGATAAACATCACATGCAATCAAATAGTGACATGATATGGCCAATATCATTTTGCTCCTTTGATCTCCATCTTCGGGGCACCATGATCATCTTTGTCACCGGCATGACACCATGATCTCCATCATTGTGTCTTCATGAAGTTGTCACGCCAACGATTACTTCTACTTCTATGGCTAACGCGCTTAGCAATAAAGTAAAGTAATTTACATGGCGTTATTCAATGACACGCAGGTCATACAAAAAATAAAGACAACTCCTATGGCTCCTGCCGGTTGTCATACTCATCGACATGCAAGTCGTGATTCCTATTACAAGAATATGATCAATCTCATACATCACATATATCATTCATCACATCTTCTGGCCATATCACATCACATAGCACATGCTGCAAAAACAAGTTAGACGTCCTCTAATTGTTGTTGCAAATTTTTACGTGGCTTGTATAGGTTTCTAGCAAGAACGTTTCTTACCTACGTAAAACCACAACGTGATATGCCAATTTCTATTTACCCTTCATAAGGATCCTTTTCATCGAATCCATTTCGACTAAAGTGGGAGAGACAGACACCCGCTAGCCACCTTATGCAACTAGTGCATGTCAGTCGGTGGAACCTGTCTCACGTAAGCGTACGTGTAAGGTCGGTCCGGGCCGCTTCATCCCACAATGCCGCCGAAACAAGATAAGACTAGTAGCGGCAAGAAGAATTGACAACATCGACGCCCACAACTACTTTGTGTTCTATTCATGCATAGAAACTACGCATAGACCTAGCTCATGATGCCACTGTAGGGGAACGTAGCAATAATTCAAAATTTTCAAAGCATCACCAAGATCAATCTATGGAGTAATGTAGCAACGAGGGGGAAGGAGTGCATCTACATACCCTTGTAGATCGCGAGCGGAAGCGTTCAAGAGAACGGGGTTGATGGAGTCGTACTCGTCGTGATCCAAATCACCGATGATCCTAGCGCCGAACGGACGGCACCTCCGCGTTCAACACACGTACGGAGCAGCGACGTCTCCTCCTTCTTGATCCAGCAAGGGGGGAGGAGAGGTTGATGGAGATCCAGCAGCACGACGGCGTGGTGGTGGAAGTAGCGGGGATCCCGGTAGGGCTTCGCCAAGCACTAACGGGAGGGAGAGGTGTCACGGGAGGGAGAGGGAGGCGCCAGGGGCTTGGATTTTTCTGCCCTCCCTCCCCCCCCCACTATATATAGGGCCAAGGTAAAGGGGGGAGGCGCAGCCTTGGCCCTTCCTGCAAGGAAGGGTGCGGCTAGGGAGGAGTCCTTCCTCCCCAAGGCACCTCGGAGGTGCCTTCCCCCTTTAGGACTCTCCCTTTTTCTTATCTCTTGGCGCATGGGCCTCTTGGGGCTAGTGCCCTTGGCCCATATAGGCCAAGGCGCACCCCCTACAGCACATGTGGCCCCCTCGGGGCTGGTGGACCCCCTTGGTGGACCCCCGGACCCCTTTCGGCACTCCCGGTACAATACCGATAAAGTGCGAAACTTTTCCGGCGACCAAAATAAGACTTCCCATATATAAATCTTTACCTCCGGACCATTCCGGAACTCCTCGTGACGTCCGGGATCTCATCCGGGACTCCGAACAACTTTCGGGTTACCGCATACTAATATCTCTATAACCCTAGCGTCACCGAACCTTAAGTGTGTAGACCCTACGGGTTCGGGAGACAGGCAGACATGACCGAGACGACTCTCCGGTCAATAACCAACAGCGGGATCTGGATACCCATGTTGGCTCCCACATGCTCCTCGATGATCTCATCGGATGAACCACGATGTCGAGGATTCAATCAATCCCGTATACAATTCCCTTTGTCTATCGGTATGTTACTTGCCCGAGATTCGATCGTCGGTATCCCGATACCTTGTTCAATCTCGTTACCGGCAAGTCTCTTCACTCGTTCCGTAACTCACATCATCCCGTGATCAACTCCTTGGTCACATTGTGCACATTATGATGATGTCCTACCGAGTGGGCCCAGAGATACCTCTCCGTTTACACGGAGTGACAAATCCCAGTCTCGATTCGTGCCAACCCAACAGACACTTTCGGAGATACCCGTAGTGTACCTTTATAGCCACCCAGTTACGTTGTGACGTTTGGTACACCCAAAGCATTCCTACGGTATCCGGGAGTTGCACAATCTCATGGTCTAAGGAAATGATACTTGACATTAGAAAAGCTCTTAGCAAACGAACTACACGATCTTGTGCTAGGCTTAGGATTGGGTCTTGTCCATCACATCATTCTCCTAATGATGTGATCCCGTTATCAACGACATCCAATGTCCATGGTCAGGAAACCGTAACCATCTATTGATTAACGAGCTAGTCAACTAGAGGCTTACTAGGGACATGGTGTTGTCTATGTATCCACACATGTATCTGAGTTTCCTATCAATACAATTCTAGCATGGATAATAAACGATTATCATGAACAAGGAAATATAATAATAACCAATTTATTATTGCCTCTAGGGCATATTTCCAACAGTCTCCCACTTGCACTAGAGTCAATAATCTAGTTCACATCACCATGTGATTAACACTCACAGGTCACATCACCATGTGACCAACATCCAAAGAGTTTACTAGAGTCAACAATCTAGTTCACATCACTATGTGATTAACACTCAATGAGTTCTGGTTTGATCATGTTATGCTTGTGAGAGAGGTTATTAGTCAACGGGTCTGAACCTTTCAGATCCGTGTGTGCTTTACGAATATCTATGTCATCTTGTGGATACTACCACGCGCTATTTGGAGCCATTTCAAATAACTGCTCTATTATACGAATCCGGTTTACTACTCAGAGCCATCCGGATTAGTGTCAAAGTTCGCATCGACGTAACCCTTTACGACGAACTCCTTTTCACCTCCATAATCTAGAAAATTCCTTAGTCCACTAGATACTAAGGATAAGTTCGACCGCTGTCATGTGATCCATTCCCGGATCACTATTGTACCCCTTGACCAACTCATGGCAAGGCACACTACATGTGCGGTACACAGCATAGCATACTATAGAGCGTACGTCTAAAGCATAGGGGACGACCTTCGTCCTTTCTCTCTCTTCTGCTGTGGTCAGGTCTTGAGTCTTACTCAATACTCACACCTTGTAACACAGCCAAGAACTCCTTCTTTGCTGATCTATTTTGAACTCTTTCAAAATCATGTCAAGGTGTGCGTTCTTTGAAAGTATCATAGAGAAACATCATTTGGCCGCTTCCTGCATAGCTCACCGTCTTGAATGCAGTACACCGTAGCCTACCGGGCCACACGCTCCGCGTCCTCTTCCTTCTACGGCAACGTGCCTTGCATCAGGTATGCCTTGACCTCCTCGATCCAGCACCCCTCCTGAGGCTCGAGCGCTAAGAGCAGGCGCGCTCCCAAGGTCGGGCCGCGGGCGGGGGCTCCCGAGGCTGGTGACTGGGGGAGTTCCTCCTGAGGTGGCGCCGGTTCCGCTGGCGGAGGTGCTGCCGAAGGCTTGTAGAGCCGCTCCTCGAAGACGCCAGGCTCTTGGGGTAGCCGCTTGGATGCTCTGTTGGCGATGTCGTCGGCCTCCTTGTTGGTGCCACGAGGCACATGCAGTAGCTCCAGGCCTAGGAACTGCTTCTCCATTTTGCGTACCTCCGCGAGGTATGCCTCCATGTGCTCATCCTTCAGCTCGTACACCTTGTTGGAGAAGTTGACAAGGAGCCGCGAGTCTCCCCTGATGGTGAGGCGTTTCACCCCCAGGGCCACCGCAGCCTTGAGGCCGGCGTTGAGGCCCTCGTACTCTGTGATGTTGTTGGAGACCTTCTCGCCCCGCTGGAAGCAGAGCTGCACGGCGTAGCAAAGCTTGTCCTGAGTGGGCGAGATGAGTACTGCTCGAGCCCCCGCGCCCTGGCATGCGAACGCGTCATCGAAGTACATGACCCAGCCATCCAGCGCTTCACTCCCTGGCGAGAGGGATCAGTTCTCGCCTGCTTCGAGTTCCGGGGTGTCGGTCCATTCTGCCACAAAGTCGGCGAGCGCAGCCCCCTTGATGACCCTGGTCGTGCTGAACTCCAAGTAAAACGCTTGCAACTCGATGTTCCATTCGGCAACCCTTCCTGCAGCATTGGGGCTCCCGAGCACTCTCTCCAGCGGGTAAGCTGAGATGACCTTGATGGGGTGACCCTAGAAGTAGTGGCGCAGCTTACGCGAGGCCACCAGGAGCGCGAGCAAGAGCTTATGAGGCATGGGGTATCGTGCTCTCGCATCTCGTAGCACTGTGCTGACGAAGTACACCGGGTGCTCGACGAGGGCGGGAGAGCTGACGGAGTCTTTGGCTCCCGGGGACTAAGGTGTTTCCTGTGGATTTCTAGCTTCAGGGGCTTGATGACTTGCCGGGGCAGCCGCTGTCTCAGGAGCATCACCTCGGTGTTGCGCTGGCAGAGTGTGGTGTGGCAGACAAGTAGAGTACCAAGGGCTCGAGAGGACGAGGTGCCACCATCACCGATGGGCTGGTCAAGTATCTCTTGAGGTATTGAAAGGGTAGGTCGGCCTCGGGGGTCCACTCTAACGAGCCCTTCTTCTACATCAGCTTGAAGAACGGCAGAGCGCGCTCCCCCAGCCTGGAGGTGAAGCACCCCAGCGAAGTCACGCAGCCTGCAAGCTTCTGCATCTCCTTGAGGGTTTGTGGTGGGCTCATGTATTCGATTGCCTTGACCTTCTCCGGGTTGGCCTTGATCCCCCTGTGGGACACGAGGAAGCCCAGCGGCTTGCCGGATGGGACACCGAACACGCACTTCTCCTGGTTGAGCTGAAAGTCCACCTGGCGCAGGCTCGCGAAGGTCTCATCCAGGTCCTGAATCAAAGTTCTCGCCTCCCGAGACTTCACCACAATGTCGTCGACGTAGGCCTCAGCGTTTCTCCCGAGCTGCCGTCCCAAGGCGATGTGCATCAGCCGCTGGAAGGTTGCTCCTGCGTTGCGCAGTCCGAATGGCATGCAAGTGTAGCAGTATACCCCGCACGGGGTCAAGAAAGCTGTTTTCTCCACATTTTCTACCGCCATCTTGATCTGGTGATAGCTCGAGAACGCATCCAGGAAACATAGCAGGTCGCACTCGGCGGTGGAGTCGACAATCTGGTCGATGCGCGGTAGCGGGAATGGGTCTTGAGGGCAGGCCTTGTTGAGGTTGGTGAAGTCGACGCACATGCGCTCCTTCCCTCCTTTCTTCGGCATGACGACCGGGTTTGCCAGACACTCTGGGTACCGGACCTCGCGAATGACACCTACTGCCTCCAGCTTGCGGGTTTCCTGGACGATGAAAGACTGCTTCTCCGTGGACTTTCGCCTCGCCCTCTACTTCACAGGGCGCATGTTGGGGCATACCTTCAGATGATGCTCAATCACTCCTCTCGGGACCCCAACTAGCTACTTGGGCTCCCAGGCGAACACTTCCTTGTTCGCCCGCAGGAAGTCCACCAACTCCCTTTCTTGATCCGGGGCGAGGTCGGCGCCTATAATAAAGGTGGCGCCTGAGGCCCCGTCCTCGTCGACCGGTATTTGCTTCGTCTTGGCTTGACCTTGAGTGAATAGTGATAATCCCCAAGTGCAGGGCATCATCGTAGCAATTCCCCAAGGTAGAAGTGATAAGTATGGAGTGTCGAACCCACAAGGAGCTAAAGGTAAGATCAATATTCTCTCAAGTCCTATCTGCCATTGATACGACTCTATGTACACCGAACGCTTGTTTCGAACTAGAAACGAGAAATAAAATTGCGTTGTGGGTATGAAGAGGATAACTTTGCATGATATCGGAGAGCTAAAATATAAAAGTAGGTGTTGTTATCATAAAGTTAGAATGTATTACTAAATATTATAAATAGCGAGTGTGGAATAATGATGGGTCGGTGTGCGGAATTATCCTGGGCAATCGTTAACAAGACCGGTAGTCGTCATTGCAATTTCATATCAGGGAGAGCCATAAGCTAACATACTTTCTCTTCTTGGATCATATGCACTTATGATTGGAACTCTAGCAAGCATCCGCAACTACTAAAGATCATTAAGTTAAAACCGAACCATAGCATTAAAGCATCAAGTCCCATTTATCCCATACGCAACAACCCCCTTACTCGGGTTGATGCTTCTGTCACTCAAGCAACCCACTATAAGCGAATCATGAACGTATTGCAACACCCTACAGCGGGAACCCCTCACGCTTGTGCGACACGGAGGGCACAATAGGACAGCACCAAAATAAAACATACAACTCGTACCAATCTAGATCATCAATCAACCCAAATACAAAGGATATTTACTCAAAACATCATAGGATGGCAACACATCATTGGATCATAATATGTGGCATAAAGCACCGTGTTCAAGTAGGGATTACAACGGGGTGCGGGAGAGTGGACCGCGTAAAATAGATGAGGATGGTAATAATGATGGTGATGTTGATGAAGACGATCACCGCGGCGATGATTCCCCTCCCAATGGCACTCCGGCGCCACTTAGAGAGAGGAGGAGAGGTTCTCCCCCTTGTGCTTCCTCCTCCATGGCCTACGGTGATGATGGCCCCCTCCGGCAGGGTGCCAGAGAGGGCCTAGATTGATTTCTCGTGGCTACAGAGGCTTGCGGCGGTGGAACTTCCGATCTAGGTTATTTTCTGGGGGTTTCTGTATTTATGGGAATTTTGGGCGTCGGTTTCACATCAGGGGGGTCTCCGAGTTGTCCACGAGATAGGGGCCCACCCCCAGGGGGGTAGGGCGCGCCCCCACCCTCGTGGATAGCTCGGGACTCTTCTAGCCTAATTCTTTTACTTCGGGGGCTTCTTTTGGTCCATAAAAAATCGTCAAAAATTGGCACGTCAATTGGACTTTGTTTGGTATTCCTTTTCTGTAAAACTCAAAAACAAGGAAAAAACAGAAACTGGCACTGGGCTCTAGGTTAATAGGTTAGTCCCAAAAATATATAAAATAGCATATAAATGCATATAAAACATCTAAGATGGATAATATAATAGCATGAATACTTCATAAATTATAGATACGTTGGAGACGTATCAGCATGCCCAAGCTTAATTCCTGCTCGTCCTCGAGTAGGTAAATGATAAAAGAAATAATTTATGAAGTGTGAATGCTAGAAAGTGCTTAAGTTTGATCAATGATAATTTCAATCACCTTTTCTAGCATCATTATATGTCATAATAGTAGCTCATCTCATAAAACTTTTCAAGATCAAGTAACAAGCTATTCACATGTTAAAGTATAGATCATAAACTTTCTTGAAAACTAACAAACAGTGCTCTTAGTCATCAAACAATTGCAATTCATCTTATTTTCGGGAACGGTCTATGTAAGAGCTTTGATTCAGCAAAGTCCACATACTTAACTATCATTTAATCTTTCACAATTGCTAACACTCATGTGATATTTATGGGTTCAAAATTTTAATCGGACACAGCGAAAGATAGGGGCTTATAGTTTCGCCTCCCAACCTTTTACCTCAAGGGTAATGCCAACAATAATAATTTATGAAAACCTACATCCAAGTGGATATATATATCCGGATCGCTCCAACAAAAAGTGCTTGCCAAAGGGAAAAGTGTAAAAAGGAAAGGTGATGATCACCATGACTCTTGTATAAGGGTAGAAGATAAAAGTAAAAGATAGGCCCTTCGCAGAGGGAAGCAGAGGTTGTCATGCGCTTTTATGGTTGGATGCACAAAATCTTAATGCAAAAGAACGTCACTTTATATTGCCGCTTGTGATAAAACCTTTATTATGCAGTCCGTCGCTTTTATTTCTTCCCTATAACAAGTTCATATAAAGCTTATTTTCTTCGCACTAATAGATCATACATATTTAGAGAGCAATTTTTATTGCATGCACCGATGACAACTTACTTGAAGGATCTTACTCAATCCATAGGTAGGTATGGTGGACTCTCATGGCAAAACTGGTTTAAGGAATGTTTGGAAGCACAAGTAGTATCTCTATTTGGTGCAAAGAATTTGGCTAGCATGAGAGGGAAAGGCAAGCTCAACATGTTGGATGATCCAAGACAATATAACGTTTCGGATATAGGAAAACATAACCCATTAAGTTGTCTTCCTTGTCCAACATCAACTTTTTAGCATGTCATATTTTAATGAGTGCTCACAATTACAAAAGATGTCCAAGATAGCATATTTATATGTGAAATCTCTCTTCCTTCAATATTCTTTCATGAATTATTCAAGTGACCAATTCTACGTTTGCTAACTTTCAATAAGTTTACTACCTATACTTATTCTGTGTGAAGTCATTACTCCCCATGGTATAAGCATATGAAACATATATAAATTCATATTTATGATATTCAATTCATTCAACCATTTACTCATAGGATATATGTGAAGCACGTGAGTAAATGACAAACTACTCCAAAAAGATATAAGTGAAGAACACTGAGTAGTCAAATAATTAACTAGCCATGGGAGGATTCTTTTTCATTCAAGATTTCAGATCCAATGATTTTATTCAAACAGCAAGTAAAATTTAAAATACGCTCCAAGCAAAACACATATCATGTGACGAATAAAAATATAGCTCCAAGTAAGGTATACCGATAGTTTTGAAGATGAAAGAGGGGATGCCTTCCGGGGCATCCCCAAGATTAGGCGCTTGAGTCTTCCTTGATTATTACCTGGGGGTTCCTTGGGCATCCCCAAGCTTAGGGTCTTTCCACTCCTTATTCTCCTCATATCGATATCTCACCCAAAGCTTGAAAACTTCAATCACACAAAACTTAACGGAACTTCATGAGATAGGTTAGTATGATAAAGAGTAAACCATTCACTTGGTACTGTTAAAGACAAGGTTCATAATTGTTCTCACACAATGCCTACTGTACCATATCATTTCTACAATTTATATTGAGAAATATAAGCCATAGAAACTAGAAAACAAGCAAACTATGCAATGAAAACAGAATCTGTCAGAAACAGAACAATGTGTAATGATCTGAACAGCAACCATACTTCTGATACTCCAAAAATTATGAAATAAATTGGTGGACGTGAGTAATTTGTCTATTAATCTTCTGCAAAATGAATCAACTCAAAAGCACTCTTCTGTAAAAGATGACAGCAAATCTCGTGAGCGCAAAGTTTCTGTCTTTTTTACAGCAAGATCACATTAACTTTCACCCAAGTCTTCCCAAAGGTCTTACTTGGAACTTTATTGAAACAAAAGCTATAAAACATGATTACTACAGTAGCTCAATGATGTAAACACACAAAAACAGTAAGGGTAAATATTGGGTTGTCTCCCAACAAGCGCTTTTCTTCAATGCCTTTTAGCTAGGCATGGTGATTTCAATGATGCTCACATAAAAGAAAAGAATCGAAACATAAAGAGAGCATCATGAAGAATATGACTGGCACATTTGAATCTAGCCCACTTACTATGCCTAGGGATTTTGTGAACACATAATTTATAGGAATAAGAATCAACTAGCATAGGAAGGCAATACAAGTATAACCTGAAAACTTTAAGCACATAGAGAGGAAACTTGATATTATTGATATTCCTACAAGCATATATTCCCCCCTCATAATAACTTTCAGTAGCATCATGAATGAATTCAACAATATAACCATCACATAAAGCATTCTTTCCATGATCTACAATCATAGAAATTTTTCTACTCTCCACATAAGCAAAATTCTTCTCATTCGGAATAGTGGGATCACTAATTCGTAATGTTGACACTCTTCCAAACCCGCTTTAGATGATAGTATTATTCATAGTCCAAAAGATATAAGTGAAGTTCATGGAGCATTCTACAATTAATATTGACTAACCAATATCCAAGCTCAAAATATATAAGTGAAGCACACGAAGCATTCTATAAAACCATACTCAAAAGATTTAAGTGAAGCACAAAGAGCATTCTATAAGGTCAAACTCAAAAGATATAAGTGAAGCACATGAATCATTCTATAAATTGATGAAGGGACATCTCATACTAGCATGGTTCTTAAAAAAAATAAAAACACAAAGGACACAAATCACGTGAACAAAACAAAAACCAAGGTATACCGATAATTGTTGAAGAAGAAAGATGGGATGCCAACCGGGGCATCCCCAAGCTTAGATGCTTGAGTATCCTTGGAATATTTACTTGGGGTGCCTTGGGCATCCCCAAGCTTGAACTCTTGCCTCTCTTTATGCTTCTCATATTGATAGCTCCTCGATCTTCGAACACTTCATCCACACAAAACTTTAACAAAAACTTTGTGAGATCCGTTAGTATAATAAAGCAAATCACTGCCTTCAGGTACTGTTGCAAACTCATTACAAATTCATATTGGAACTATATCTACTGTATTCCAACTTCACCATGGTTCATACCCCCCGATACTACCCATAGATTCATCAAAATAAGCAAACAACACGCGAAAAACAGAATCTGTCCAAAACAGGACAGTCTGTAGTAATATGGAAGTTTATTAAACTTATGTTACTCCAAAAAAATTAAATAAATATGAAAATTTAAAAAATTTGTACATAAGTAATGTTCAAAAAGTTTCAGACCCATTTGACTTTCCAGTAAAAAATTTAAATTCACGCACTACAGCCAAAGTTTCTGTTTTTGTACTGCACATAGTAAACAAGCAATCTAATCATCCTAAAACCAAAGCTTGGCACATTATTTTTTATGATAAAATGGATATATACAAGGGGATAATTATTTTCAGAGAAGCTTCCATGAATTTTTTTACATTGTTTCCATGAGCATGAACACAAGTGTTCAAGGTCGACCCTCACTTCTCCAATGCATAACCTTCCAATCACTTCTCTTATTTAAAAACTTTTTAGGCATGAGAGGCTAGTAATTTCTTTTTGTATTTTCATTCTTAATTTTTTTGTATCTTTCACCCACAACTAAACAGAAACAAAAAGGAAAAACAAAATATACTTAGTGACGAAAGCAAACAAGCACACACGAGAATATCAACCCAACGCTATTGCTCCCCCGCAACGGCGCCAGAAAAGAGCTTGATAATCCCCAAGTGCAGGGCATCATCGTAGGAATTCCCAGAGGTGGAAGTGATAAGTATGGAGTGTCGAACCCACAAGGAGATAAAGGTAAGATCAATATTCTCTCAAGTCCTATCTGCGACTGATACGACTCTACGTACACCGAACGTTTGCTTCCAACTAGAAATGAGAAATAAAACTACGTTGTGGGTATGAAGAGGATAACTTTGCATGATATCAGAGAGCTAAAATATAAAAGTAGGTGCTGTTATCATAAAGTTAGAATGTATTACTAAATATTATAAATAGCGAGTGTGGAATAATTATTTGTCGGTGTGTGGAATTATCCTGGGCAATCGTTAACAAGACCGGTAGTCGTCATTGCAATTTCATATGAGGGAGAGGCATAAGCTAACATACTTTCTATTCTTGGATCATATGCACTTATGATTGGAACTCTAGCAAGCATCCGCAACTACTAAAGATCATTAAGGTAAAACCCAACCATAGCATTAAAGCATCAAGTCCCCATTATCCCATACGCAACAACCCCCTTACTCGGATATATGCTTCTGTCACTCAAGCAACCCACTATAAGCGAATCATGAACGTATTGCAACACCCTACAGCGGGAACCCCTCACACTTGTGTGACACGGAGGGCACAATAGGACAGCACCAAAATAAAACATACAACTCGTACCAATCTAGATCATCAATCAACCCAAAGACAAAGGATATCTACTCAAAACATCATAGGATGGAAACACATCATTGGATCATAATATGTGGCATAAAGCACCATGTTCAAGTAGGGATTACAACGGGGTGCGGGAGAGTGGACCGCGTAAAATATATGAGGATGGTGATGATGATGGTGATGTTGATGAAGACGATCACCGCGGCGATGATTCCCCTCCCGATGGCACTCTGGTGCCACTGAGACAGAGGAGGAGAAGTTCTCCCCCTTGTGCTTCCTCCTCCATGGCCTCCGGTGATGATGGCCCCCTCCGGCAGGGTGCCAGAGAGGGCCTAGATTGATTTCTCGTGGCTACAGAGGCTTGCGGCGGTGGAACTTCCGATCTAGGTTATTTTCTGGGGGTTTCTGTATTTATAGGAATTTTTTGCGTCGGTTTCACGCCAGGGGGATCTCCGAGTTTTCCACAAGATAGGGGCCCACGCCTAGGGGGGTAGGGCGCGCCCCCCACCTTCATGGACAGCTCGGGACTCTTCTAGCCTAACTCTTTTACTTTGGGGGCTTCTTTTGGTCCATAAAAAATCATCAAAAATTGGCACGTCAATTGGACTCCGTTTGGTATTCCTTTTCTGTAAAACTCAAAAACAAGGAAAAAACAGAAACTGGCACTGGGCTCTAGGTTACTAGGTTAGTCCCAAAAATCATATAAAATAGCATATAAATGCATATAAAACATCTAAGATGGATAATATAATAGCATGAATACTTCATAAATTATAGATATGTTGGAGACGTATCAAATAGCTGCTTCTTCTTGGTCGGCGCAGCCCCCTTGGTCATGGGTACGGCCTTGTCGGCCGGGCAAGCTGCCGCCGTGGCCCTGAAAGCGAGTTTGAGGGCCGCCAAGGCTTCCTTGGTGTCTCCGGCCACGGTGAGGATGCCCTTGCTCCCTGGCATTTTCATGAGGTTGTAGGCAGGATGAGTAGATGCCATGAATTGGGCTAGCGCCGGGTAACGGGGGATGGCGTTGTACGGTAGGTCGATGCGGGCGATGTCGAAGTCGATTAGCTCGGTGCAGTAGTTGTCACGCGTGCCGAATGTCACGGGGAGACGGATCTGCCCCAGGGGGTTGGAGGAGCCGCCGCCGACCCCGGAGAAGGGCTTGCTGGAACGGAGCCGCTCAAGCGGTACGTGAAGGAGGCTAAAAGGCTCCACAAAGAGCATGTTGAGGCCGGCGCCACCGTCGATGAGGGTCTTGGTGATGGCTACGCTGCAGATGCTGGGCGTGCAAAGCATTGGGTGCACACCCGAGCCGACGGTGGTGACCGGGTGATCCCCCGAGTCGAAGGTTAGGTCAGCCTTGGGCGCCGCCCAACCCGGGGGAGCCCCCTGCCGCGTGGAGGCAGCGCTGATCTGGCGAAAGAACAGCTTGGTGTGACGGTCGAGGGCGGCGCCTGCGAGCCGCCGAGGAGAGCCGCGACGGTGGGGGGTGCTGGTCCCCCGAAGCGCGCAATGAAGAGGTCGCGCAGCTCCCCCCAGGAGGCCACCGAAGATCCCAGCAGGTGGAGGAGCCAAGCGCGCGGCACGCCAGCGAGGGCCATGGGGAGCCAGTTGGACATTACCTTATCGTCGCCCCCAGCCTCCAGGATGGCCTCCTCGTATGCCAGCAGAAAGGCCGCCGGATCCGCCGCACCATCATAGCGGTGCGGCATCTCCGGCTTGAACTTGTGCGAGCACTGCACCCGCCGCAAGGCGGGGGTAAAGGCGCGGAGCCCCACGGCGCTGTTGATGGCGCCCGTCGACACAGTCGGAGAAGCGGCGCCGTCCATGAGAGCCGGTGGGAGAG
>NC_057799.1:505770029-505782716 GCF_018294505.1 Triticum aestivum
ACCTGGCGCGCCAAATGTCGGCTACCGGGTTCCGGCAAAACACTTGAAGTTCGAACTCTGGGGTGCGCACGAAGATCTCTCCCTCTCCCTAGCTCGCTCTCACAATGATCGCCAGGCCTAGCGCGTCGAACCCAAAGAACAAAGGGACACAAGATTTATAGTGGTTCGGGCCACCGATGTGGTGTAATACCCTACTCCAGTGCGATATGGAAACCTTTGCCTGATGCCTCGGGACTCCTCGCCTGCGCTTGCCTCTTTAGCAGCAAAGAGGAAACGAGGACATTGCGCGTGCTGGCGCCCGCCTGGCCTTGGTCGTCATGGCTTGCATCACAGGGACCTCACGAGGTGCCCCTTGCCTTGATCTCTCCGCCCCTCGCGAGCCAGCCTGGTGAGGCCGCCCCCGAGGAGGTCTTGCGTCGTCCGCCTCGCGAGGCTTGGCCCCTCACGAGGGTCTTGAGTGTTTGCTGGTGAAGATGGGCCGTGCAGGGCCGCTGGTGGAGCCACGCCGTGGGCAGGAGGCAGGCAAGTCTGGGGACCCCCGTTCCGAGAACGCCGACAGTGACGTCAACAGTCAACAGGACGGATGACCAGGTCAAACTGACCAGTGGGTCCCACCTGTCATAGACAGTGGACTAACAGAAGTTTAAACTGACTAAGATGAGGTTAAATAACAGCCGGGCCCCACATGTCAGTGGCAGATTAGATTACTAATTACTTCTAATTATAGAAATATTTTAATTAGCTTAATTACGCGGTGGGGCCTGCATGTCAGTGGTACTGGGCTGCCCAGTCAGTAGTTGACTGGGTCAATGGGTTAGCGGGACCCAGTGGTAGTGGCTCAGCGGCGTGGTCCAGGACTGCCGCGTCAGCGCCACGTCGGACGGCGAGCGGAGTCGCGCAGGCGACCATCCCCGCGGCGGAAGTTCGCCAGAGATGGCCGGAAAACGGCTACAAGGCATGGTTCGCCACATTTTCGGTCGCGTTCGAGAGCTGGCGTCGGCGCGCGTCGCGCGGTGCCACCTGTTGTTCTCGGGGAGGCTCGATACGACGACGGCGAGCACCTTAGCGGTCGCCAGAGTTCGGCCATAAGCGGGGTGAGCGACAGAGGCCACGGGGAGGGGATCTAGTGGCACGAGCGGCAGCGGTGAGGAAGTGTTGTTGCAACTCTCTCTCTCACTCAGGACTAGAGGTAGAAGAAGGAGCACAATACACTGGAGTTTCACCCGGCTACACACACAACCCCGTTACTATTCCAAGAGCACAAAACTCTCTTACAAACACACACTTATGGCCGTGGATTTGTAGTCTCACAGCAGCGTAGCAGCCAAGTTTCAGTTGCCCATGTACGCAAGACCCGGCCACCACTAGCACGGCCTGCTCACCCATGAATCACCCAATCAAGTCCTACATGCATGGTCATCCAGCGATTGAGCAGCTCCACAAACGGCCACACGACCCGGCTGTAGCTAACTAACTCGGTGAGTTATCCATTCACAATGCCGGCTAACTAACTCACACCACCACGCCACACACGCATGCCACACTTTGCCACGGCTTCCGCTGTGTCCCGCACGTCCCGCACACACCTGACGCGCCCGTCTTGCCCGATCGCACCAGTGCATCCCGCACGTCCCGCGCGCACCCGACGCGCCCGACGAGCCCGACCACACCACACGCCGTAGCTTATTCCAACACACACCCCCTAAGCCACGGCCTAGAGGAGTCCGTCGTTGTCGACGTTGGCGTCGGCCAGGAGAGCCTGCTCCGCCGCCGGTCCTTTCCGCAGCTGCGGGCACTCGCGCCGGATGTGCCCGTGCTCCCCGCACTTGTAGCAGCGCCTGTTGCCGCCACTCCCCAACGCCATGATGCATCGTCCCGTGCTCCGCCTTGCTGCCGCTCCCGCGCTCGCCACTGCGCCGCCGTGAACAGGAGCTGTCTGTCCGCCCACTCGCCGCTGTCGTGCCGTCGACGCGTGCTCGTCGAACGCGCGCAGCCGCCCGAGCGCTTCATCGAACGCCATCGTTGTCACGTCGTGGAACTGCTCAATGCCGGCAACGACGGGGAAGAGCCGATCCGGCACCGTATCCGGCAGCTTCTTGACGAGCGCTGCGTCGCCCAGCGTCTCCCCGAGGTTGGCGTACCTAGCCGCCATCGCCATGAGCCTCCCGTCGTACATGTGGAGCTCCTCGCTGTCCGCCATCTTCAGGCGGTCAAATTCGCCGCGCACCGTCGCCAGCCTTGCCGCGCGGACCCGATCGGCGCCGACGAACCTCACCTTCCGGGAGTCCCATACCTCCGTGGCGGTGAGCTTCGTCGACACCGACAGCAGCACATCCTCCGGCAATACCCCGAGAAGCAACGCGCGCGCCTTCTTGTCCTTCCGCGCTTTCACAGCCGCGTCGCCCGGCGCCACCGCCTCCCACACGGTGTGGATGTCAAGGATCGCCCGCGCCTTGATGGCCCAGACCGTGTAGTTGTCCGCTGTCGGTGTCAAAACCGGCAGATCTCGGGGTAGGGGGTCCCAAGCTGTGGAGCATGGGTCGATGGGTAACAGGAGACAGGGGACACGATGTTTACCCAGGTTTGGGCCCTCTTAATGGAGGTAATACCCTACTTCCTGCTTGATCGATCTTGATGAATATAAAGATTACAAGAGTTGATCTACCTCGAGATCACATGTTGTGGTCTAAACCCTAGAGGTATGATGAGTAATGTCATAATGATCTATCGACTAGCCTGGCCTCGACATATATAATGTACCAGAGGCCTAGGATAACAAGAGTCCTAGTCGAATACGCCGGTGGAGAGGAGTCCTTGTCTTGATCACCAAGTCTAGTGGAATCTTCCTCGTGTATACATCGGCTGTCCGAACTGGCCCATGAGCAAATGACCATGGGGGTCCTTGGCCCAATCCAACTGATCGGGGGACGACGTGGTGAGTACCCCCTAGTCCAGGACACCGTCAGTAGCCCCCTGAACCGGTCTTCAAGTTGGGGACGCTCCTCGATTCTTCCGAACTGTGCTTCATCTTCGGTCATCGGTCTTGAAAACTGGTTCAACAAATCATCCCATCTTCGATCTTGAGGATCGCCAAAGTGTATCCGAAGAGTTTACACGTCGGGTATCCGAGGAGCCCCTTTAAGATGTCGGCCTTTATCAATGGCTTGTTATTATTTTTTCACGCCACACCTCGGGTTTGAAGTTGTTCCCGTGCGGCGGTGTCCTCTTGCATCCGAGCTCCAACGTCGGACTGCATTAGAGATATCTTTTGCAGCTGAGCACCAACGCCGGATTATATCCGAGCTTCAACGCCGGTCTATATCCGAGCTCCAACGCCAGACTATATCTGAGGTGTCATAGATCACCTTGGCTTGAAAAAGTTTGAAGGAGGTTATCCGAGTATAACGCTGAAAAGTTCTCTATGGAACGAGCCATTCGAATCCGAGCTTTATGCCGGACTACTTCCGAGCTCCAACGATGCTCAGCGTCCGAGGTGTTGTAAACTACCTCGGTCTTTTAAAAGATTGAACGAATTCAGCCAAGCTTAATGCCGGAAATGCCCTCTATGGAGCCAGCCACTGGCGTCCGAGCTTTATGGCGGACTACTTCCGAGGTGGTGCACCACCCCGACCGCGGGCTGATTTTTTGTGAATATTTTTGTTTGGTGCAATTTATTCTCTGCCGAGATATATAGCCTGTATATGTATATCCAGTAGCCCTCAAGGTGTGTGTCGGTCTAAAACCCGAGATGCACCTGAAGGAAAACATAAAACTGCTGATCCTGGTAGCCCCTGAGACTCAGGTCGATTTGCAAAACCGGCCTGAGGGTCAACTCCTAGCTCGGCAGCATACGTAGGAATAGAAATGCAGTGTAATATATTAGAAATAATGATCGGCGGACAGGCCCCTGAGAGAGGGTTGTGAGAAGTCGCCGTGATATATTAGCTTGATGCTGGATAAGTCCCAGATGGTACTTAGTGTTGTCCGAAGACGCGCTTGCCCATAGTTCGGTCATGCCGAACACGAAGCACTTTGAATTCTCTGCATTGAATAAGCAATGCAATAGCCCCCGAGACACTGGTCGGGTCACAACACCAGATCAGGGGATCGATGTGCACCTTTAATGTTTATAAATAATGAGCGCGAAGCCCAGTAGCCCCCGAGCCTTAATGTGGGCACGGGTGGCCGAATTAAGGATTGATATCCGTTTGACGGAAAATTTTGTTATGTTTAACACAAACTTCTCAGAAAGAGAATAAAGATCTCTTAAAAGAGCTTAGAGCTGGTCGAATCCGAGCTTGCCAAGGTAGGCCCCAAGGGGTTTAAAAGATGTATTGCAGTAAATGGATTTTACTTGCAATTTTTATGTGTAATGATTGTATGTATCCAAGTACTTTTCATCATTAATGCTCAGATCCGCATTATACAAAACTTTGTTGACCGACCATCGGCTTCAACCTCCTCGGCCAGTAGCTGGGGAGTGTTTGTCCTACTTTATAAAGCCTTTATGAGGGCAAAGATTTATGAAAAACAAGACAATTCGGCCATACGGTTTTACAAACAAAGGTACACAGATAGATATGCTATATTGCTATTAAATGTAAAAACATCTTCCAAAGAAAATAGTCCCGCTATCGGTTCCTTTCTTTGGGTTGTCATGCTCATCATGACCATGAAACCTCACCTCCGATCAATGTGGGAGGAAAATATTGAGGATTTAGTTCGGGGAAAGTTCCCGAACTCTATGGTATTAATGAACCAAATTTTTTACTTCCATCATTGCCGACCAATTATATCCTTTAAGATTGCTAGCATTCGGCTTCACCCAGTCTGAGGTACTAACTCGGACGACCCGGTAGTAACAATCACAGAGGTGCTCCCTTTACCGCCTAGACGAACAATCGAGAACGTAGGGGTAAGCACAGGAGCCAGGCAACCCAGCTTGGCCAAAATCTTAAGTCAAATTGATGCATATTTATGGCTTTACAACGATGATTGTGGAAGGCAGCCTTTGTATATTAAATACAAACACCGATGATATGTTTATTTTGACTCCGTTGTGACCATTTATCAGTTGAAAGTGGCCCATCGTCGGCTTCCGCCCCCTTGTAGATGCTACGCAGGGTGTTTTCGCAATAACAAGACAACCCTTAGCCGACGTCTCGGTTCCCAAAGGCGGTTGTGTTAGCGGAAACGAGGCAATCAGATATGCGGGCTTTATAACTTTCACTTAGTCATAGGAGTTTAAAGTTGGGAGGCCAGTTACTAGCCCTGGGTTAGTGTTCGGCGACAGTCGAGGTCAAGCCGTAAACACTTCGGCCAATGTTATGAACGGATCGTCATTTAACACGGGGTGACCTCTATCGATCTTATAGTTTAATACAGTCATCGGATCGCTGACTAGTTTACACTTATTGTGACAGTTAGTTTTCGGCTTTCTCCACTGAGGTGCTTTAACCATGCTAGCTGGAAGCAAAATCGCAGTGGTTCTCTCTTTGCACACCTAGCCGAACAAAGCGGAACGTAGGAGGCAAGCACAGGAGACGGGCAACCCAACTATTAACCGAAGACACAATTCGAAACTGATGCATATATAGCAATATCCAAGAATGTTTTTGCCGATCCTCTAAAGGTGTCCGGCGTTGCACTGCGAGACTTATGCTAGAAACACACAAATAGTTTAAAAGTGCCATAGGCTTGGAAAACCAAAAAACTTCAGTAAAAACTTGACATCCGAACTAGATCAAGTGTTCGGTGCCAATCCAAAAATTGGTCTTAGAGAAAAAAATTATGCTTCGGTCGTGCTTTGACATAACACATCCTATCTCAAGACTTAAAGCAGGTCAGCCTACGGCTTCAACCTCCTATCCTGAAGGCGGAGTACTTCCCGTTAGGCCAGTTTAGCAAACTAAACTCTAGCGGCTTTGAGAGAGAAATTAGGCTCCCCGGCTGTTGACCACACACTCGCGTCGAAAAAAGGAGTGATAGAAAAAGACTTTGCAACGACTAAGAAGAAGAACACTTATTCTAAAACAACTCACATAAATTTAAGAGCCCCCAAGTGACTTGGGTAAAAGAATTTTATGATTGTATGTACCGAAGTACTTATATCACATCTGTGTTCACCCGAACTTTAAACGCGTCTTAACCGACCGTCGGCTTCTCCCTCTTCGGTCAAGGGCCGAAAAGTGTTATGTACTCCACCTACCAAGAATATCGACGGTGTTTGCAATAACCAGGCAATCAGGCCATAAGGCTGTAATAGACAAAGCGCGCTCAGGGAACTTATGCTATATTACTAACGAACTGTAAGAAGCATCTTCGAAGAAAATAGTACCCCCACCGATACCTTTCCTCGGTTGCTCATTGTTACTATGAGACTTGTGCAATAGATTTTTTGTACTCATGAGTTCCGTTGTGTGCCGACCATGATTGAAAACAATAAGAGCGCTAGCTTTCGGCTTCACCCAGTCTGAGGTCCGAGCTCGGATGACCCGATCGTGACAATCGCAGAGGTGCTCCCTTTACTCCCTAGCCGAACAATCGGGAACGTAGGGGTAAACACAGGAGCAAGGCAACCCAGCTTCCGGAACACTTATGTCAACATGGTGCATATTGTGGCGTAGTACACGAACAAGGAACGAAGCCATACAAGTATAATCATATGCAAGAGGAAAGGTTTCATAAAGGAAGCCCCCAAGTAGACGGGGTATTTGAATTTGTGTGTCACAAACAAAGTTTTGACAAGGAAGTTTTTCATAAACAAATTTTTGCCAAAAAAGTATAATGCTTGGTCGAACCGAACAAAATTTAAAACTGAAAGTTTTTGAGCATGAAAGCGACTTAGCTGGTTAATGTGTTCGGCATTGATGACGCGGTCCGAGCTTGATGTGGGACAAGGTTCCATTCCCCAAGCCGGTCCCGAGGTGGCGGAGCGAAGAGCTCGGCACTCCAAAGTGGTGACATAGCACGACCAATGCAGGCTGGCAGAGTGACGCCGAAGTCCCCGGTGTGGGTTAATGAAGTGTTGACGAAGCTCCCCGTCCAGCCGAGGTGACAACACTGCCCGACCTGGATCATTTACCTGTGCACAAAAAATAGTGCAAACCGAAGATAGTAGTAATAATAATAAATTAAAAAATGTTGAATAATAAATAATTTATGCAAAGTGAGTAATAAAGGAAATATGGCCTATGCGCCGAACACTCGATGAGGTAGAGCTCTCTCGGCGATGCCGAAGTCCCCGAGGCAACCGAACACGTCGGTATGGCAACACGACCAACAAGGTGATCACGCAAGCCGATTGACGCCGATTGGGACGACGGCGTCGGCTTGCCGAAGACCACGTGACGCAGTCGAAGTCCATTACCTGCACATGTAAAATAGTGCAGGCCAACGATAATAATATTAATATATAAAAATCGTCGCATAATTAATTTACGCAAAATAATTTATTTAAAGATATGTGGCCTGGCGCCGAAGTCAATGTCCATGCAGGGCGTCGGCGTGATGCGTTAAAGGCGTGGCAAAGCCTGAATTCACAGGTCGGTCCGAGTTCCAGATGTGGCGTTCGCCGAATTATCTACGGAAACTGACCGAACCACCACGCGACCGTCGTTAATGCGGCCACCATTTGATAGACCTGTGTACAGATGATGGAACATACCAGAGTAATAATTCCTTAGGAAAAATAAACCCAAACAAGCAAACATTGCTAGGATTAATAGCACCTGGTTTATTTGTTGTAGCAGTCCGAAGAAAAGTGACTCCCAAAATTGGGACTCGATCCGCATACCCATTGCCTAATGGGCGGTGAAGCGACGACATGGCGATGCTGGTAAAGGTTGGCTCGCCGAGGCAAAGCCCCCGGTCCAGCTAACGTGACGAAGCTGGTCGGCTGACGACGCCGAAGTCTATGGAGTAGGTTGATGAAGGGATGGCGAAGCCCTCGGTCCAGATGAGTTGACGGAGGGGGTCGGTAAGGAGATGTTGCAGCTGCCATGTCAGCCGAAGTGTTGAAGTAGTTCGGCGTGATGGACATCAGCTTGAAGAAGCAACGGTGCGGCCCTGCTGATGCAGGTCGTAACTCGTGACGTGGTCAATGCCGGCTTGATGAAGTGACCGTGCGGCGATGCCGGTATGCCCGCTCCGTGTAATCCGTGGGGCGGCGATGTTGGTGATGATTTATCCTTCGCGATGCCGAACTCTTGTTCGTCTTGCCGAGATGATGATCCGAAGAAGTTGAGCTCGGCTCAACAAAGCGACGACGTGTCTAGCGCATGTCGGCAGCCGTGGAGCAACGTTGTCGGGCTGGTTTGACACCGGCGCGATGGTGAAGATTATATTGGAAAAGACTTTAAAATTAGTGGGATGTTTTTGGGAACAAAACACAATACCCCATACAAAACTTCCTTCAAAAAGGATGTCTGAAATCCCGTTCATAAAAAAAGATGAACTCGGGTCGGATTCGTTCTCGCGCAGAAAACATATCTGAAAAGTGATGCACTAATCGGAAGGTTCCTGGAGTTTGGACGGTCGGATCTAGATGAAATTTTCATGGGTGGTAGATATAGGAATTCCGCAGCCGATCAAGGGTTGGATCTTCCAAAGGACGTTCGAGCTAGATGCTGGACACCACGCCCCAAACTCGTCCAGATCCCGTCCAAATTCGACGGGGCTCCGGTAATTCGGAGACCGGTGGAGATTGCTTCATCGGAACGCGACGAAATTTTACAGTGTTGTTGTAGACTCAATTCCGCACAATTCGACCGAAGGAATCATCAAAGTGATGCCCGAGGAGGTGGTGGCAGCGGATACAAGTTCGCTGTTCGGAAAAACAGCATGGTCGCCCGAGGGCAATGTTGACGTTGAGCCCCCGAGCTCCATGGATGATTCCTCCATGATCTTGATAGAGATCGGAGTTGATGTTGATGAAGGCCCTCGTCCGAACATGATGATTGGAGGTAGGGCACAGTCCTCGATTAAGCGAAGGTGACTAGTCGAGGTGGCGACGAAGACGCCGACATTGCAGTTGATCTGCAGGCGAGCCATTGATCCTTTTGCCGACCACACAGCGGAACTCTCAATGAAAGCACCATTGTCGGTCTCAAAACCGGCAGATCTCGGGGTAGGGGGTCCCAAGCTGTGGATCATGGATTGATGGGTAACAGCAGACAGGGGACACGATGTTTACCCGGATTCGGGCCCTCTTAATGGAGGTAATACCCTACTTCCTGCTTGATTGATCTCGATGAATATAAAGATTACGAGATTTGATCTACCTCGAGATCATATGTTGTGGTCTAAACCCTAGAGGTATGATGAGTAATGTCATAATGATCTATCGGCTAGCCTGGCCTCGGCTTATATAATGTACCAGAGGCCTAGGATAACAAGAGTCCTAGTCGAATACGCCGGTAGAGAGGAGTCCTTGTCTTGATCACCAAGTCTTGGCCCAATGAGCAAACGACCATGGGGGTCCTCGGCCCAATCCAACTAATCGAGGGACGACGTCGTGAGTACCCCCTAGTCCAGGACACCGCCATCTGCGGTCAGCATCGGCATCGCCATAGTCGCCGATCCGCCCGCGCCGCCGCCGTGTGGGACGAGCGCCATGGTCGCCGGTGATCGCCCGAACCGAAGCTTTGTATACCAATTGTTGTTGCAGCTCTCTCTCTCTCTCTCACTCAGGACTAGAGGTAGAAGAAGGAGCACAATACACTGGAGTTTCACCCGGCTGCACACACAACCCCGTTACTATTCCAAGAGCACAAAACTCTCTTACAAACACACACTTGTGGCCGTGGATTTGTAGTCTCACAGCAGCGTAGCAGCCAAGTTTCCGTTGCACACGTACGCAAGACCCGGCCTCCACTAGCATGGCCGGCTCACCCACGAATCAACTAATCAAGTCCTACATGCATGGTCATCCAGCGATTGTGCAGCTCCGCAAACGGCCACACGACCTAGCTGTAGCTAACTAACTCGGTGAGTTATGCATTCACAATGCCTGCTAACTTACTCACACCACCACGCCACACACGCACGCCACACGTTGCGATGGCTTCCGCTCCGTCGCGCACGTCCCGCGTGCACCTGACGCGCCCGACGAGCCCGATCGCACTAGTGCATCCCGCACGTCCCGCGCGCACCCGACGCGCCCGACGAGCCCGGCCACACGACACGCCGTGGCTTATTCCAACAGGAAGAAGAGGTTGCCGTGCTTGCTGTGGGGGCTCCTGGCTTGGTCCGGTGGTCGAGGAAGACGTCGCGGGGCACGACGGTGCTCGAGGACTCGTCGGAGTGGGACGAGGCGGATCTAGAGGAGGGGGAAAGGAGGAGTGGCGGTAGGTGAGGGGGGAACTCGAGGCATCCGGGGCTGCCCTTATCCCCTCGGCGACGGGGACGGCGAGGTGGTCAGGCCGCGGCCGACAGGCGTAGGTGCTCGGTCGGTCGAACATGGCGGAAGACGATAGCGGATGGTGGGCTGGGCCGGATGGCCTGTTGGGCTTAGCCCGAGGGGTTAGGCGCTGGGGGGGGGGGTCAGGGGCCTTTTCTATTTATTTTTTAACACAGATGGGTAAGAAAATATTGGGCATGCTATTTACTTAGGAAAATTATGGGAAGTGCCCCTTTTATTCCCTGGTGATATTAGACAGTGCCACAAATATTTTGGAGACCAGAAAAATTCATTTGGTATTCTTCATAAATAGGATAGCATTTAAAAATGCTGAATTGGTGCTGTTATAATTGCTAATGCTCATCTTTGCACAAAAGTGATGTTGTGTTCCTTAACAAATAATTCTTATGGAATTTTTGACAAATGATGAACATTTTTCCAGCAACTTTTGAGCAACTTCAAACTTCACTTGAATTTGAATTGACTGGAATTTCAAATGGGATATTTGAACAAAGGTGATTAAGCAATGTTTGGAAAAATGATTAGCTTAATCACAGAGGGTTACTGTAGCACGACACTGGGGGTGTTACAAGGCTCCAGTGAGGGGATGGAGGATCTCCACCGGAGTACCGGTCGTGGCATACGTCTTCATGGTGAAGCTCCATGCGGTTCCGGCTAGTCGCGATATCGGTACGACGCGGCTTCCGGTGAATAACGCGCCTAACTGCGATCTTGGCAGATGGTGGTGGCATCTCTGATGTCGTTTTATTTTCGAGGCATCGTTGTTGCAGGTCACGTCAACTCGATCGGGATGTTCCGGGGGAAACCCTAGATCTGGGTCTACCGGGTTAGACGATGACGACGCCTTCGGTGTCGTTCGCCCTCCTAGGGGCATCGCTTTGGAGCAAGTGCTGGCCGGATGGGAAAGGGGAGGAGCGGTTTACATCTACCGCAAGGCTGATGGCGGATCCCGATGACATGGCGCTACGGAGTTTCGGCGACATGGACGTGTGGATGGATACGTGCAGGATGGTGGCATTGCCTGGCAAGGTCGGTGCGTTAGTACCTGCTCTAGGGATGGATCAGGGGAAGACGGCGTTGGCGACATCTGAGATTGTGCCGGATCAGTGTGTGACCCAGTCTCGGCATTGTGGCTTGGCTTGGGCATCCGACTTTAGATGTTCGGCTTTTGTGCGATGTTTGTTTGGTATCGGCTCGGACATTTGGCACCCCTTTATCAAGGGTATAGGAGTAGCGACATGTGTTGCCAAGATGGTGGCTTCAGGCTTATTGATGTATTACTTTGTAAGGTCTTTTTGAATAATTAATAAAATGGCTGCATGCATCGCCCAGATGCAGAGACCGGGGGTATATCCTCCTTTTCTAAAAAAATCCTCAAAATATATAATCCTTTCTCTCAAAATAAAAGTTATATATAGTCCTCTTTCTCATGTTTGAAAAAAACACTCTTTCTCCTAGTAAAAGAGAAGTTGTATAAAAAACGCCTTTCTCCACATTGCTTTCTTCATAGATCAGCTACAGCTAGGAAGCATGACCATTTTCTAAACCCTTGACATGCAGAAGTGAAGGCATGCGTTAAAGCAGTTGAGGCTGAGCTCCAACTCGAGCTGCATGGGGTGTTTTTAGTCCGTCTCTCTCACACCGGTGAATGCCCTCAACTAGGGAGTATGATCTAGCAATGGTTGAAGTCTTTATCCGCTACATTCAAGGGTCCGAGTGAGATGAATCTTGAAAATCTGGTTTTCGATTGGATGCCTTACCTTGAGTGCGGTTTGAACTATTGACTTACGTAATTGGAAGTAACCAATTAGGTGTACGATGATACCTAGAAATTGATCACTGGTCCAATTTGACTACCTCTATGGGATAGACGTCAACAGAAAACTATTGAGTAACGACAACAAGTGATTGAGTTCAATAGTTTCTCATAGAAAATTATTAACTCCAAAAATATGGAGAAGACAAAATTGTTTGAAGTCCACAAAACTCACTATACGAAATAGCAAGCGATAAAACAGAGGCTCAGAGCTTTATGTTGTGTTAGTTTTGGCTTTGGTAGTTTTGAATTTCAATTCTGTAAACAAGATTGCAATAAGATCATTCACAAACTAGCCGCGGATGGATTTAGGGCGGTGGTGGCCACCTCAGTCTGGCTTTAGGAGGCCCTGGTTTTTGTATCGTTCGTGGTTACCACTGAGTTAGCTATGCGGGCTTAGTTATGGAATGAAATGTTTCAATTCAAAAAAAATCATACACGGCTGGGGGGT
>NC_057799.1:505782975-505804034 GCF_018294505.1 Triticum aestivum
AAAAACGCCACATGCCACCAAGTATTGTTTTTAGGGGGGCACATGGCAGCAGATAAATCATGCTCCCTCCGTTCCACAATATAGTGCGTATAGATTTTTTTTCTGAAAGTCAAACATTACAAACTTTGACCATGTTTAGAGACGAATATAGGTACATTTGAAATACAAAAGGCATATCATTGATACATCACCAGTTATATTTCGATGTTGTATATGTTTGATATTGTATACTGTATATATAAATAGTTTCCTAAACTAGATCAAAATTTGCTTAGTCTGACTTATTAGAAAACCTATACACACTATATTATGAAATGGAGGAGGTTTTTTTGAGAGGTAAATGGAGGAAGTATATGACACCCATCATGTCACATGGGAGAGCAAACACCCACACACATTGACTGCTCAGGCAAGGCTCTCCTGGGTCGGCCCATTAGAGCATCTCCAGCCGTTCGGCCCCCAGGGCTTGAAATAGCGCCGCCTGGGGGCGAACCGGCAATAATTTTGGCGTGGGGCCAATCGGGTTCCCAGCCACCGCCCCCAGGTCGATCCCCGACGTTGCTTTTTGAGAAATAAAATCAGCCAAACACGACACAAATTCGTCCAAACTAGGCGATTTCATTGATATTTGTACAAAAACTTAAAAACATAAACTAAAAACGATGACTACGCCTAGCACTACTACCCGCCCCGCCTCCCGCCTTCTACATGCCGAGGAGCCTGTAGAACCGAGTGTAGTCGCCGCCGCCGTCGTCGTCATCACCGTCATCGTCGCCGCCGTGCTGGGTGCCGCTGCCGTCCCTGCTGCACCCCTAACCAGCATCGCCGATGCGCGGCGGGTTGGACGGCCAGGGCGCCTCCTCGCCGTCGCTATCGAGGATGACGATGCTGCCCTCCTCGCGTCTGCGGCACCGAGCGGCGATCCCCTCGAAGGCGTGGCGCTGGCGCTCTATCTGCTCGCGGACGTAGTACGCCTTTGCCCACTTGAGGGCGGTCTCATCGGCGGTGGCCATGGCCTCCTGCTCCTTCTGTTGGGGAACGTAGCATGCAATTTCAAAAAAATTCCTACGATCACGCAAGATCTATCTAGGAGATGCATAGAAATGAGAGGGGGAGAGTGTGTCCACGTACCCTCGTAGACCGAAAGCGGAAGCGTTAGGTTAACGCGGTTGATGTAGTCGAACGTCTTCATGATCCAACCCATCTAAGTACCGAACGTACAACACCTCCGGTTTCTGCACACGTTCAGCTCGATGACGTCCCTCAAACTCTTGATCCAGTAGAGCGTCGAGGAAGTAGATGAGTTCCGTCAGCACGACGGCGTGGCGACGGTGAGGATGAAGTTATCCGCGCAGGGCTTCTCCTAAGAACTATGAGAATATGACCGGAGGCGTAAACTGTGGAGGGGGGCACCACACACGGCTAAGAGACAATGTTGTGTGTTCTAGCGGTGCCTCCCCACATATATATAGGTGGGAGGGGGAGGGAGCAGCAGGAGGCGCGCCCCAAGTAGGAGGAATCCTACTTGGGGCCTAATCCTATTCGGCCTCCCCCCTTTCCATGTTTTCCGGAGGGAGAAGCAAAGAGGAGGGGGGACAGAAGGAAAGGGGAGGACGAATTGCCCCTTCCTTTCTCTCCTCTCCCTTTCCTTCGCTCACCCTATTCGGCCATATATGGGGCGCACCAGCCCACTAGGGGATGGTCTGTGTCGCCCTAGGCCCAATAAGGCCCATATCTTTGCCGGGGGTGCCGGAACCCCTTTCCGGTGACCCGGTATGTCCAAATTGTTGGGGAACATAGTATTTAAAAAAATGCCTACGATCACGCAAGATCTATCTAGGAGAAGCATAGCAACGAGTGGGGAGAGTGTGTCTACGTACCCTCGTAGACCGAAAGCGGAAGCGTTTAATAACGCGGTTGATGTAGTCGAACGTCTTCGCGATCCAACCGATCCAAGTACCGAACGCACGACACCTCCGCGATCAGCACACGTTCAGCTCGGTGTCGTCCCTTGAACTCTTGATCTAGTTGAGGCCGAGGGAGAGTTCCGTCAGCACGATGGCGTGGTAACGGTGATGATGAAGTTACCAGCGCAAGGCTTCACCTAAGCACTACGACGATATGACCGAGGTGTGTAACTGTGGAGGGGGGCACCGCACATGGCTAAAAGATCAACTTGTGTGTTCTAGGGTGCCCCCTCCCCACGTATATAAAGGAGGGAGGGGGAGGCCGGCTGGGCCTAGGGGGTGCGCCCAAGGTGGGGGAGTCCTACTAGGACTAGTAGTCCAAGTAGGATTCCACCACAAGAGAGAGGGGGGGAAGGAAGGAGAGGGAGAGGGAGTAGGAAAGGGGGGCACCGCCCCCTTCCCTTGTCCAATTATGACTGCAATGGGGGGCACGGCCTACCCTGGCTGCCCTCCTTTCTCTCCAATAAGGCCAATGGTGGCCCATTAGTTCCCCCGTGGTTCCAGTAACCCCTCCGGCACTCCGGTTTTACCCGAAACTATCCGGAACACTTCAAGTGTCCGAATAACATGGTCCAATATATCAATATTTAAGTCTCGACCATTTAGAGACTCCTCGTCATGTCCGTGATCTCATCCGGGACTCCGAACAACCTTCGGTCATCAAATCACATAACTCATAATACAAATCGTCATCGAAAGTTAAGTGTGCGGACCCTACGGGTTAGAGAACTATGTAGACATGACCGAGACATATCTCCGGTCAATAACCAATAGCGGAACCTGGATTCTCATATTGGTTCCTACATATTCTACTAAGATCTTTATCGGTCAAACCGCATAACAACATACGTTGTTCCCTTTGTCATCGGTATGTTACTTGCCCGAGATTCGATTCGTTCCATAATGCATCAGCCTGAACCTAACTCATTAGTCAAATTGCTTGCATGGCTTATAGTGATGATTGAGGGAGTCTTGGACTAAGGGGTCCTCAGGCGTCCGACCTGTTATCCATGGGCCGGACTGATGGGCTGTGAAGATACGAAGGCCAAAGACAATACCCGTGTCCGGATTGGACTCTACTTGGCGTGGAAGGCAAGCTCGGCGACCCATTATGAAGATTTCCTCCTATGTAACCGACATCATGTAACCCTAGATCTCTCCGGTGTCTATATAAACCGGAGAGCATAGTCCGAATAGGACAGATTCATTACCATATTCACATAGGCTAGACTTCTAGGGTTTAGCCATTACGATCTCGTGGTAGATCAACTCTTGTAACACTCATATTCATCAAGATCAATCAAGCAGGAAGTAGGGTATTACCTCCATAGAGAGGGCCCGAACCTAGGTAAACATCGTGTCCCCCGTCTCCTATTACCATCGATCCTAGATGCACAGTTCGGGACCCCCTACCCGAGATCCACCGGTTTTGACACCGACATTGTTGCTTTCATTGAGAGTTCCACTGTGCCGTCGACAAAAGGTTTGATGGCCCCTTCAATCGTCAGTAATGGCGTGGTTCAAGGAGAAACCTTCCTCCCCGGACAGATCTTTGTATTCAGCGGCTTCATACTGCAGGCCAACTCGCTCGGCCATCTGGAGCAGATAACTACGCCCCTGGCCATCTGGTCAGATTCGAAAGCCTGAACTACGTCGGGGACATCCGTGGAGACTTGGCTTCGACGGATTCGAGACCGCGGCAACCGCTCCCCTTCGCCCCGATGAACATGGCTTAAACCTGTCATCGGGCCGCATCCAGGAGATAGCTCCTGTAACAACTCTGGCCTTAGATCCGGAACAGATCAAGTCGTCTGAAGATGGGAAACTCAACCCCATCACGGGGGCTACCGATTCGGCGGCGTTGGAGCCGCATGCAGATTCCACTTCGTACGATACTTGCATCAACGGAACCCCGGACTTGTCTCCGATATCGAGTTCCGAACCCTGCGAGCCCACGGAAACCGAACTCGATCGGCTATCGATCTTCAAGTTCAGCGCCGCAGATATCTTCCAATACTCGCCCATGGGCGACGTACTAAACTCACTAAAAAACCTATCCCTGGCAGACAGCTCGTCACCGAACTATGTTCGGTTCGACCTTACGGCGGATGATGGAGGATTTTGCTTTGCACCCGCCACCCACTTCATAGCCACCGTCGAAAACCCAACCAACACGCCTGGCCTCTTCTCCAAAGACATCGACGGTCTCGACGACGATGAGGGGCAAGGCCAGAGCTTACTATCCGCTAGACGCGGGGCAACCACTTCCTGGTATGACGTGTGCATGGTAGACACACCCAACAACGATCTCGACGATGACAAGGAGGATCCAGTCGAGGATAAGCCTCCTGGTACACAGTCCGAACACCTGCGCCCCCAGCGCCACTCTCAGTCACGCCACTCAAGAGAAAACAATACTAGCACCGGAGGTGATAATACTCCGGACAACGAAGGCCCTGTTGAGACAGGATCCGAACAGGAGGACCGGAAAAGCGGGCAAGATAGCCCTGATGAACAAGTCATATTCGGAGACTCGGAGGATAGTAATTATCTCCCACTCTCCGAGGAAGAGGAGAGCCTCGGCAACGAGGAATTCATCGTGCCTAAGGAACCTCTCGAGCAGGAGCGCTTTAAACGCCGGCTAATAGCCACGGAAAGGAATCTAAGAATAAAGCAGCAGCAGCTTCAAGCAAGCCAAGATCTGCTTGATGATAAATGGACCGACATCCTGGCCGCCAAAGAATACGGCCTTAGCGGCCCAGACAAAAGCCACCACAACTGTAGGTGGCTCCCTCAATACGATGGCAAGGCGTTGGAGCCCACACCACCATCGAATAAGCCGGTAGGCCGACCACAGTTCGGGCCGGACAAAGTAGCAGCCCAAGCAGAGCACCATACCAACCCATCCGACAACCCAAGCAAGAATAAAGAAGCTCGGGGGAACACTCGTGACATCCAACAAGACCTGCAGGGTAGAACAGGACACACAAAATCGTCACTCAGATCGCGGAGACATGCCCCGGCCAGTAATAACGGTTATCTATTCGGACACAACAGACCCGAGCACGCTCGGTCCGATAACCGTAAGCGGAGTCCGCTGGAGGTGCTTCACATTGTGGCCCAACATAGAGGAGCCGCACACCCTCTTTACTTCACCAACGAGGTAATGGAGCACGAATTTCCAGACGGGTTTAAACCCATCAACATCCCATCATACGATGGAACAACAGATCCCGCAGTATGGATTGAGGATTACCTCCTCCATATCCACCTGGCTTGTGGAGACGACCTTCATGCCATTAAATACCTGCTTCTCAAGCTTAAGGGGCCAGCGCGGTACTGGCTAAATAGTTTGTTAGAAAATTCTATTGGCAGCTGGGAAGATTTGGAAGACGCCTTTCGTGACAACTTCCAAGGAATATATGTCCGGCTGCCAGATGCCGACGACTTAAGTCATATTGTCCAATAGCCCGACGAGTCAGCCAGGGAGCTCTGGACCAGGTTCTTAGTCAAAAAGAACCAAATGGTCGACTGTCCGGACGCGGAAGCCCTTGCGGCCTTCAAACATAGCGTCCGGGATGAATGGCTAGCACGCCACCTCGACCAGGAAGGACCTAAATCCATGACCGCCCTTACCGCTCTAATAACTCGCTTTTGTGCGGGAGAAGACAACTGGCTCGCTCGTAAAAGCAACATCGCCAGCGACCCGGGCACTTCCGAAATACGAGACGGCAATGGCAAGCCACGACTAACCAAACACAAGAGTCGCAACAATAATGAAAGATTACGCGACATAGCGGTCAACGCCGGATTTCACAATCCGAAGCCTGGTCAACGGAAGAAGCCATTCAAGGCAAACCAGGATGGACCATCCACCCTCGACAGGATATTGGACCGACCTTGTCAGATTCACGGTCACCCTGATCAGCCAGCTAATCACACCAACAGAAACTGTTGGGTCTTTAAGCAGGCAGGCAAGCTTAACGCCGAACACAATGGGAGGAGGCCACCAGGCGTTAAAGACGACGGAGCGGCTCGCCAGCCGAACACCAGGGGCCAGAAACAGTTTCCCTCCGAAGTTCGACCACTCCCGGAACGGAAATAGCAGTTCGGCTTCCGCCACCCACCCGCCGTACTGGCAAGATTCACACCACGCATACATCACTATGCGCTCAAGATACCATGGGCACCGGCGGAGGCACAATACGGGCAACCCTGCAAACATTCCCGTAACGTTTTTTATCTGTTTTCCATATTTTCTTTATTATCTCTTAAAAACAGGTGACCATCAGGACAGTATCTAATCGGACTCTATCGGAGTTCTGATCCGTACACTCACCTAAGGGGCCACTTCCATTAAGGACTCCCCTCCCCGAGGACGGGCGGTGCAGACGTGCGACAGGAGGTCCAAAATAGCTTTTTTGTAGACCGCACTCTTTATTTTGAGCCTGTACTATGCCTTTTTTCCTCCGTTCCCGACCTCGAGCATGTCAAATAGTCGGGTTGTGGGTTTTCTCTTCTTTTTATATATATGAATTTATCATTGGCTTATTGCTCCACTCCCAGTAAACTTTATCCGAACTAATCTTCCATACTCTTTCTACAACGAGTACGCCTGTAACGGCGGTGTTACAAGATGCACCTCGGCATAACTTGCCAGGGGCTCGGTATGGGAACAAATGAGTCTCCAATAAAAGTCCGAACAGCTCTATAGTGTACTTCGGCGTCGCAAGTTTGGCCTTATATGCATCAGCTCCGAATCATTGTCTTTGGTCAATAGTTGGGTTGCCCGGCTCCTGTGCTTGCTACCCTACGTTCCGCTCTATCGGCTAGGGTAGTAAAGGGAGAACTACTGCGATTGTGCCTTGGCTTTGACCGGATGAGCACCTCAGTAGAGAAAGCCGAAAACTGACTGTCATGATGCGGCGAGAGCTGGTCAACCACTTGACGACTTATTCGAATATTTAGCGATTCTCCGTGTCACGCGAAGGATCTTTTTCAGATCAAAACATGTAAGGCACAAAAATTATAATACGCCGGATACATACCAGGGGCTATGTCGTAGCCCCGCCATAAAACTCCTATGGCTAAGTGAAGGTGTTAATGCCCTATAGTCCGATTGCCTGGTTCGCCGCATTATCACCTCCTTTATGGACTGAGACGTTGGACAAAGAGTGATTCAATGCTTTTCCGAACACCCCCGTATTTCCTATGAGGGGGCTGAAGCCGACGACTGGAAAACCTGCAGATTACATTAAAACGGCCGCACAGGAGGAATACAAGCTTTCGAGCAAAAGATGAAAACAGATTAACCATAAAGTTGTCTATTACAACACTTATACACATCACTCGAACATTATGTCTTTCGAGCACTGACCCTCTATCAAGTGGGCGGCCTCTAGGATGTCTTCAAAATAATGCTCCGGTTCCGGACGGTCCTTGTCTTTGGGTGGACTCTTCGCCGCAACATTGATGGCCTTCATCTTCCCCCAGAATGTCTTGACTCGGGCGAAGGCCATCCGTGCACCTTCAATGCACGCCGACCGCTTCACAGCGTCGATACGCGCCACCGCATCAACAAGCCGCTGCACCAGGCCGAAGTAACTACTCGGAACAGGTTCAGTCGGCCACAACCGGACTATGACGTTCTTCATGGCAGCGCCGGATATCCTATGCAGCTCGGCCCACTGGGACATCTGTTCATTCAGCAACAAAGGGCGCTTCGACGCGCCAAATTGCGACCAGAAAAGCTTCTCCGTTGCATACCCTCTTGCGCCTGATAAAACTGTGCCGCATCGGAAGAACTCTTCGGCAAGTCTAAAAAATTGTCCGGAGAACTCCATACTTGGTTAACCTGAGCATAGTTCGGATCACCGAACTTAGCCTGTAGCAAAAAGGGCTTGCCAGCCACAATCTCCCCAGCTTGCCGGATCTCCTCACGGGCTGCCCTGGATTCAGACCGCGCTTCCCTCGCCTCTCGTAAGGCCTTGTCAAGTTCAGCCGTTTTGGCTTCATTTTCCTTCTCAATAAGTTTACAGCGGCCAGCCGCATTATCTAACTCGTGCGCCATGGTGGACATTGCCTCCTTGTCCTGGCGCCGCGCGGCTTGTTCGGCCTTCAATTTAGCCGATGCCTTTTCGGCAGCCGCATTACTAAACCAGGCCTGCTCCTTGGCCCGGGCTAGCTCCGCCCGAAGGGCTTCCACGGCGGCAGCACCATCTGCATTGATGCACATTTCATATCAAACTCTCTTCAGAGTCAGGCTTACATTACAAGCATATTGGTGTAAGGAATGCTCGAAATATATACCTTGCGAGTCATCAAGACGCCTGTTGATCAAAGCAATGTCATCCTCCGCAATATCCAGCTTTCGCTGCAGTTTGGTTACCTCCGACTTTCGGGCAGTGGCAGGAGGGGAGACAGCCTGCATTCCAAATTAAACCAAGGTTAGTACCTGAAAATATCTTTTCGATCCTCCGATGACTTCCTTTGGAAGGTAATCCGAGTCTCAGGGGCTACTGCATACACAACAGGTGCATTCTGTCAATATTATTCAATTGGCAACATTACATCACAAACCTAAAAACCTCTCAGAAGGCTCATAAAAGCCTCGTTCAACCCGCTCTTCACGGATACAACTTTTTCGACCACCGTAACCATTAAGGCACGGTGCTCCTCTAAAACGGACGCTCATCGCAGCATGTCCGTCAGCGTCTCTGGCACTCCTGGGTCTTCGGACACCGCTGCCGGAGCACGACATTCCTTTGAAGGAATCCACTTACCCGCCTCCAGCATTGTCTCCGGCTGTAAACCGGATAGTTCGGGGCCGTCATTCTTGGTCCCCGAAGCCTGAGTGACAGAGGCACCACCTTCGGGTAGCTCCTTCCTCGTGTCCTGCGATACTTGCTGGTTGGGAGGAGCCCTCCGGCACGACACCTCGAGATCATCCGCCCTGTTAGGCGAGGAGGCCGGAGAAGGCGTGTCACTCTCCATCATCTCCGGAGGAAGGTCTCCCGAGGAGGAGGACGATTGAGAAACACCAGGCGTTAACCTGCGAGGAGGCACATATGTCGGAGGGTTATTTCAGTAATAAGAATGAGGTATGGTTAAAGTGCCCTGCTCCACTTACGGTCTGGCCGGAGGTTCGTCCTCATCATCAAGCTCAACGACGACATCGCTTGCCCGGCCCAAGCCGCCCGACGATGGCATTTTCCCTTTCTTGGAAGGCTTCCCCTCCTGTCGTGGAATTGTCACGGCAGATGTCCTAATGTGAGGACTTAGTCGTGAGGCCAACGCATCTACGTAGTAGCTTGAGAGGGGTTGATCGGGACGAGAGACACGACACACAAGACAAGGATTTAGACAGCTTCAGGCCCCGGGAAACATCATCCGGTAATAGCCTTACATGCTATTTGTGGCTAGGTCTCATTATGCTCATGAGGGAGTCGCCGGTAAGCCGGCTCTCCTCTAATTGTGTCCAGCCCTAGAGATTATTGCTTCTTGCTTGTCCCTTCTTTGGGGAGCCCTGCCCCTCCTTATATATGTTGAAGGGGCGGGTTACATGACTAGTCCTAGTAGGATTAGGATTGCTCTATTACAATTGGAGTCCTAGCCTTGCTTCCTTGGTAGGAGAATATTCCTTATGCTTTCCTCATAAACCGGCCCACCATAACATGAGCCGGCCTTCTGGGCCTTGGGCCTAGTCTTCTGTCTGACCCGCCGTTAGGGCCATCCGTGAGTCGCTAGGCTCATGAGTCGCCACTCCGGCGGGTTACCAATGAAACCGCCAAGCCCGGCCAGGTCATACTTCCGGCCGGGTCATACCGCGGGGTATATCCCCGACATTAGCCCCCAGTTTAATTTGGATTTATCCATGTTAAATTGATCCTGTAAAATAAAAAACAAGAACAAACTTGATAGGTTGTGCTCCTGGTTAAATATTTTCCTGAACCGGCACCTGATCATCTTTAAGTCCTTATCATTTTCCTCCTGGATGCATACTCAAGATCTTGTAGCAAATCTCTTTTAACAAATATGTCCAAACCTTGCCAATGCAAAAAATCCAGGCACTTCTTCTAAAAAATCCGGATCAATAGGCCAGCTTCATAACCAATTTGCTGACATTGGCTCTTGTAGAGAAATATTATAAGAATTAATCCATTTGAGTCGGCCTTCAATGCTCTGACTTGACAAAAATATTGGTCTTGAAATATTCAACTGATATTCAGCCGGCTTAAAGATGTAGATCTTGCCGATTTATGATTTGCAAAATCGCCGGGTCATAAAAACTGATGGTTCCGGGTCACAACTGTTTATAGACGCTGGGTCATAATCATTGATGACGCCGGGTCAATCTGGTTTGCTCAAAACTGAGAATTTGAAAATATTTCTTCTTATATCCGTGTTACCTGTAGCCCCCCAAGTCTTGAGCAGAGCAAAATGATGACTTAAGACTTGCTTCAATATAAATATTACCACTTTGAAGAAATCCATATTGTTCATCTCAATCACTAGTCAGAACTGAGTATTCCTCATATGTAGCCCCCAAGTGCCGGGTTGTCATGCTTGCAGCAACCCGGGACTTGTAATTGCCTTATGCTCATAAAAACTTCAACCAATGTAGCCCCCAAGGGCCGGGTCATTATGCAATAATGAGCAGGGACTTCGTAAATACAATCATGTATACCTGAGTAGCGACGTGTAGCCTCCAAGGGCCGGCTCAGTAAGATAATACTGAACTGGGAGTTTTCAATGAAAATAATATCATATGATGTAACCCCCATCCTGGGGCTTGAACCCACGTCCACAAGGTTAAGAGCTTTGTGCTTTACCAACTGAGCAGTGGATCCTTCAATATAATGGAATAAGGCTTGTGTACCTTGAATTTTAACAGGAGCAATTGGTAGCCCCCAAGGGCCGGCTCATTACGATGGGATGAGTCGGGTCTTCAATAAGTTGAGCAAAAAATGACTTTGCATTAGCCCCCAAGTGCCATGGTACATGTTGGCAGTGACATGGGACTTACATATTCGATGTAATACCAATTTGAATAATGTAGCCCCCAAGTGCCGGGTCGTAAGCCTGCAGCAACTCGGGACTATTCCTTCCATTGTAGAATAGATCATATCCATTGATAAAATAATAGCCATTGCGCCAAAGCGACTTTGAATACCTCATCTATTGATAAGTAAACCCGAAGTTTAAATACCCCGCGGCTCTTGGCCGATGGCAATTTAATACGCCTCCATTGTAAGCTGGAATTTTTATAACCCGGTGGCTTATAGCCTTTGAGAAAATCAAGAATTGATAACCCTTTTGAGACACCAATTTCAATCTTTGATGACAGGCTTGAATTTAATCATTTATGTAAGTCATAGCTCTGTAAATCCTGCAGAGTTTAAACAACATATGCCCTGGCGACTTAACGTCAAAAACCAGGGCGGGTAACCACCCAAATGTAGTCTTATCCTGCACATAATTAGATCACAAGATCCCTTGGCGGTTTACCGCAGGGCGGGTCATAATATCTCACATATAACCATTGATGTGTAACAAGGAGTCACAGATAAGCCTGTTATGAATCATAACTTTGAAACATAACTATAATAATAATATTATACCTGTGATATTGAATTTTCACTGCCGGTTTATGTGACCTGTGCAGTAAGGGTGATAACTGCCACGACTGGTTTTTCAATAAAACAATTATTGAGAGACCAATCCCTTTTACGGACCAGCGAGGAAGAATTCCTTCTCACTGGTAGACAATATCTTGGTCACAGAAGAAAATTACCAGGAGTACTAAATATAATACAAGGTTTAGCAGAGGCTGCCCAACAATTTATTACATGCACGCCGCTAAAACAAGACGGCGGATAGGGTGGCAAACTACTAACTCACGATAATAACGGTGGTGGAAATATCATCGCGAAGCGAGTGATATGATTCCAGAAGACTACAACTCATCGAGCGTCGGAGTGAGGCTCGAGAAGACTTATTGCGGGTGGCGGAAGCGTATACAATACAAGTGACCAATATCCGGGATTGCGCAGTACTGACTGGGACTCCTCTAGGCATCGGACGCGCTATCAAACTCTTCATCCAAGAGATCGCCTTCGTCAACATCTGGCCAAATCAACAAGCCAGGTGAGTACTATGAAAGTACTCGCAAGACAGTTCGGACATAAGATATAACAAATGTAAACATGAAACATATGAACAAGTTAACCAGTGTGATCAGACATAGAGATAATAAATACTGGGTGCCAAGCGAGGGTCTGAATGACGCCTCGAGCGGAAACTGCAGAATAGTAATACTGGTGCCAAACGAGTGTCTGAAAGACTCCTCGAGCGGAAAATGCGGAATAATAATACAGGTGCCAAACGAGTGTCTGAAAGACTCCTCGAGCGGGAAAAATGCGGAATAATAATACAGGTGCCAAACGAGTGTCTGAAAGACTCCTCGAGCGGAAAATGCGGAATAATAATACTGGTGCCAAACGAGTGTCTGAAAGACTCCTCGAGCGGAAAATGCGGAATAATAATACAGGTGCCAAACGAGTGTCTGAAAGACTCGTCGAGCGGAAAATGCGGAATAATAATACAGGTGCCAAACGAGTGTCTGAAAGACTCCTCGAGCGGAAAAATGCGGAATAATAATGCCACAGTCGGGCGTCGTGGCAACACCACATAAAGGGCTTACAACAGAAAATAAAGACAGTGCATGCCACAGTCGGACGTCTGTGCGACATCACATAAAGGGCTTATATTTTAAAGTAAGAAACAAGTACACGCCACAGTCGGATGTCTGCGCGACGTCACATAAAGTGCTTATATCACAGCTCAATAATACAATCGTTCGGGAACACAATTTATCACAAGCATGAGACAAATATAAGGTTAGTCCATCCACAGGAATAACAATAAATCTAAATTTACCACTTGAGCTTGTTCACCGGGGACAAGTTTTTCTCGAGATAGATATGGATATAATGTTTACACTACTTGATCATGGATACGATGATTTGGAAAGAATTGACTCTGGAGAGTTTGTACTTAACCACAGCCAACGGATTTCAGTAGTCACGGGGACTAGTTCCGTCTATGGTGTTTTGGAAGAAACACGTCTAACCAGTACACACCCAATTCAACCATCCGAAGCCAGGGATCACCCTCGGCGACGTTCAAGAAAAACCTTGAGACGGGGAGGCTACAACCTCGCGTAGCATGGGATCAAATTTCTATACGCGCGCTCTAAGGGGGTGCCCCCCCCTCTCGGTCCCAACCGGAAACACCCATGCCCCCTGACCGGATGACTAGCTTTAATCCTGGGCCAAGGTACCATCATCCCGGCCTCTCTGTTTGGTGTGTACACGGAAAGAGGTTACCAACTTACTAAACCGCATCCTGGCAATGAGACATGTGGTAGCACGGAAGGGGAAAGAACGGTAACACGGCTCCAACCATGTTAACGTCGGAAAAGTCGGATGACGCAAGGCTGGTATGCTACAACAGTACCACCTTGCTGCCCTTCATGTCACCACATGATTAGGCCACCTCTCATCAGAGGTCATCGCAACTTTGGAACATGCGGGAAAAGAACGATAACGTGGCTCCAACCACGTTAACGTCGGGGAAAGTCGGATGACGTAAGGCTGGTATGCTACAACAGTACCACCTTGCTGCCCTTCATGTCACCACATGATTAGGCCATCTCTCATCAGAGATCATCGCGACTTTGGAATAACCGGGTCGTTGCCTTACAAGCAACGAGGTATTTACCGACACTCATATGCCACGCACAAACTCTCACGTGAACATGTAAAACACCTGTCATATCAAATGTTCAAAACATGCTTGCCTGGTTCGGAGAAGTCGGAGTCTAGCTCGGCCAAGTATGTGGCTCCGTCACCTCTTCCGGAACCTACGGCAATCACGAAACAGGTACTAATGTGAAAACCAACACTTGCACAGAAACTTTTTCCAAATATTTTTCAAATAAATCCCATAAAAAACTAGACAAAATCTGAAGATTGTCAGAAAAAGAATCACTCAAAAATACCTTTTTATTAAAAAGTTATAAAGGTTTCTGTCCAGGGACTTATCTGTAATGAAACAGAAAAGTTTCAGGGTTTTAACTGAGAAAACAGAAAACGCTTCGGTTGGGAATGCGCAAGCGCAAAGGAGAAAACGTATTTTGCCCGAAGGCGCCAACAGAAAACGGTTCGCGAATAAAAGAACAGAGGCTGACATGCGGGGTCCACATGTCAGGTTTGAAAAGCTCGCCGGCGCCCGAAGACTGCGGTGGACGCCGGCGTCGAACCATGGCGAGTTAGGAGAAACGGAGGGTACCAAGAGCTTCAGCGTCTTCTTCCGCGTCGGTGGGTGGTGGACTCGTCCAACGGGGAGCACCACGTCGGCGGCGACACTTTCTCCGGCGGACGGCGGCTCGGGTGAGGATGGGGAACTCCGGTGGAGGGCTGCAAGCTTCAAATTGAAGTGCGGGTCAGAAAGGGGGATGCATGGTGAAGCTACTAGTAAGAGAATGGAGGCAGAGGAGCACACACGGGGGCGAATCGGGCTGGATCCCGTGGCGGGTCGCGGCGGCCGGAGTCGAGGAAGGAGACCTCCTCGGGGCTCTACTAGTGACTAGGCTTGATCTAGGGGGAGTGCAGGGATGGTGGGTGCTCGAGTTGAAGCTCGGGGTCTCTATTTACAGGCGGATCGACGGGGTGGCCGTGAACGGAGAATCTCCGGCGAGCGGTTACGGCGGAGCAGTGGATTGGCAGGTGGTTTGAGCGGCCAGGCAGCATCAGTGGAGGTTACTGGAGTCATTTCACAGCTAAACGGAGATGGTCTTGGCGTAATGGCGTCGGTCCACGGTGAGGTGACCGCACGGGCTCAACGGCGGCAGAGAGCGCGCTCCGCGCCCTGCGGTTCACGACGAGAGCGGCAGCGCATTCGGGGGAGTGGAAGGCCACGCGGCGGGCTCCGGTGGTTTGGGCGGCGCTGGGTGGCGTCGTCGGCGCCGTGTCTCCCGCTGGCGCCCGCAAAGCCGCCGCCGGCGTCGGTCACGGGGCGGCGCACCTTCTGCTGCTCGTCACCGACGCCCGCAAGGCGCCAGGCATTTGTGCGGTGCAGGAACAAGAGGGCGGGGACGAGGAGCAAGGCGACATGGTGGCACTGGCGAGATCGACGTCCTTCTCTGAAGAAAACGACAGCAAGCCACTGACTGAATCTCTGAATTCCTGAACTTGACATAGACAGTGCACTGCAGGTGTTCGACAGAAGGTTTTGGCTATGAGATAAATTTTTCTAGAGCTGTAACTTGGTGAGATGACCACTCAAAGCACCCAGGGGCTGCCTGATTTTACTTGGAATTTTTGGAGAAGGTTTTGAATGAATTTCACCAAATTTGACAAATCTGGTCCAAACTTGCAGCAGGTGTAGTTTGAAAATTTTGAACTGAAGACCAGTGGATCTTCATGGTTCTAGGTTGAGGGTTCAAAGGACTAGGAGGGGAAAAAGGTTTGGTGCCAAAAATCAAGACAGAAAGTGGAGTTCCTTTGTAAATCTCCAAGTGCTAGAAAAGAAGGCAGAAATTTATTTGAATAGATTTTGAATGGAAGTAATCACATGGGGAGGTTCAACTTGCTGGATTTGATGCAAACCATGATCCAAAGGTGAGGAAGTGGTTAGGAGAGAGGATTTGCACTAATGCCATGGCAAGAAGGAATTGTTGAAAGTGGCAAAGGACTTTCCAAAAGCCATAGTGCAAATTCAAAAGGATTTTCAAAAGTTATTTTCCCAAATGAAAAACATTTTGTCTTGAGTCCAAAAAGAAAAGAAAGAACTTCCAAGACCAAAGGCAGATCTTGGATGAATCGAAACAAAACTTTTGCCATAAAGTAAAATATATGAGAGGGAGAGTTCTCTTGAAGAAAAATTTAAATCACTCCCCTCAAGTCAAATAAAATCTTTTGAAAAATCCAAATAAAAACTTGGGTGTCACAACACCTACCCCCTTAGGAAAAATCTCGTCCTCGAGATTTCTGCTGATCCTCAAATAGGTATGGATACTCTGCTCGAAGGAAATCCTCCCTTTCCCATGTAGCTTCATCCTCAGTGTGGTTGCTCCACTGAACCCTGAAAAATCTTGTTGTTTTCTGACGGGTCCTCCATTCAGACTCTTCTAAAATCTTTACTGGTCTTTCTCTGTTGGTGAGATCTGGTTGCATATCAATGTCCTCATGAGGTACATGCTTCTCCGGGTTACTCACACATTTTCTCAATTGAGAGACGTGGAATACATCATGGACGTCTGACAGCTCCTTGGGTAGGTCTAGTTGGTAGGCCACCGTGCCTCTTTGTGCCTTTACACAAAATGGTCCAATAAATCTTGGGGCTAGCTTCCCCTTTATTTTGAACCGTTGCAGACCCCTCATAGGAGATACTCAGAGGTATACGGAATCACCAGGATCGAAGCTGACCTCACGGTGCTTCTGATCATAGTAGCTCTTTTGGCGGCTCTGTGCTGTCTTGAGTCTGTCCCGGATTTGTTTAACTTTCTCCTCGGCCTCTTTAAGCATATCCGGGCTGAAGATACGGCTGTCACCTGTCTCTGACCAATTCAATGGGGTACGACACCTTCGTCCGTACAATGCTTCAAAGGGTGCCATTTGCAAGCTGGCTTGGTAACTGTTGTTGTAAGCAAATTCGGCATACGGCAAACTCTCTTCCCAACTGGATCCATAGGTGAGCACACAGGCTCTTAGCATATCCTCTAGGATCTGGTTCACACGTTCCGTCTGTCCATCAGTCTGAGGGTGGTATGCTGTACTGAAAGCTAGTTGCGTGCCCAGAGCTTGTTGTAGGTGGTCCCAAAATTTGGAGACGAATTGGGTGCCTCGGTCTGATATTATAGTCTTTGGGACTCCGTGCAAACAAACTATACGGGAGAGATAAAGTTTTGCCAGTCTTTGGGTGGAGTAGGTAGTCTTCACGGGAATGAAATGAGCAACCTTGGTTAGTCGGTCTGTGATGACCCATATGGCATCATTCCCACGCTGTGATTGGGGTAACCCGACGATGAAATCCATTCCTATTTCATCCCATTTCCACTCTGGTATCCTGTTTGGTTGGAGTAGCCCTGCTGGCTTTTGATGCTCGGCCTTGATGCGCTGACACGAATCGCAACAAGCAATGAATGTGGCTATATCTCTTTTCACACCGTGCCACCAAAATCTTTCCTGAATGTCCTTGTACATTTTGGTTCCTCCAGGATGGATCGAGTATGGGGCGGTGTGGCTTTCCGTCAAGATCTGTTGCTTGAGTTCCTCAATGTTAGGTACGCAAAGTCTGTCTCGGTACCATAATGTTCCTCCACTGTCGGTGACGAACTCTGAAGTCTTACTGAGATCCATTTTCTTCTTTATGCCCTCGATGCTGGGGTGTCCCTGTTGAGCCTTCTTAATTTGTTCCACCAGGGTGGGTTGTATCTCCAGGTTCGATACGGTGCCCTCAGAGACTAACATCATGTTGAGTCTAGTGAACTCTCGCTGAAACTCAGGCCTCAAATTTTGCTGACCGTCACTGTCCGGGCTGGGGTTCCGACTAAGGGCATCGGCCACTACATTTGCTTTCCCTGGGTGGTAGTGAATACCGACGTCATAGTCCTTGACTAGTTCCAACCAGCGTCGTTGGCGTAAATTCAGCTCTGGCTGTGTGAAAATATATTTGAGGCTCTTATGGTCCATATATATTTCACAGCGATTTCCCAACAGAAAGTGCCTCCACTCCTTGAGTGCATGTATAACTGCTGCTAGCTTCAAGTCATGTGTTGGGTAATTTTCCTCATGTTTTCGCAGCTGCCTGGAGGCATATGCGACAACTTTGCCATCCTGCATTAGCACACATCCGAGACCTTTTCAGGACGCGTCACAATACACTTCAAAGCTCTTGTGTATGTCTGGCACAGTTAAGACCGGTGTGGTTGTCAGCTTCTTCTTGAGTTCTTGGAAGCTCTGCTTGCATGCTTCCGTCCATACAAATTTCTTGTCCTTCTTGAGTAACTGTGTCATAGGTTTTGCCATAGTGGAGAATCCTTCAATAAATCTCCTGTAATACCCGGCCATCCCCAGAAAGCTCCGCACATCAGTAACATTGGCGGGTGGCTTCCAGTCTAGTATGGCCTTGACTTTTTCCGGGTCTACGGCCACGCCTTCTTGGTTCAGTATATGGCCCAAGAAACCAACTTGCCTTAGCCAAAATTCGCACTTGCTAAATTTGGCGTACAACTGATGTTTCCTCAATTCTCCCAAAACAATTCTGAGGTGCTCAGCATGCTCTTCTGGTGTCCTTGAGTAGACCAGAATGTCGTCAATGAATACCACCACAAATTTGTCCATGAATTTCATGAACACTTTGTTCATGAGGTGGACGAAATATGCGGGGGCGTTCGTTAGTCCAAAAGTGTTGAGGATATAGACCTGGGGGTCACCCGCCAGGAGGGCCGGGTTACTCCAAGGATCATTACCAGAAGCCCGGAGCTAAGTTTCAGGATAATGGGCCAGAGATGGGGTGAGACCCGGATATGGCTTAAAGCCCGTAGTTACAATCATTGTTATAGTAGACTTGTAGTGTAAGGCAAGTATTGTTTTAGAGCCCGAGCCGGACACTCTTATGAGCCGGCTCGGGACTCTAAGGGCTGCTGGGCGTCAGCCTCCCTATATAAAGGGACGACCCGGCAGCGGTTTGGGGACGACAACAATCTCTCCGAGAGCCGGGATAAGTGTTTAGTTCCCTGGCGATCGTAACCCTAATCAATAACACCTCGAACTGGACGTAGGCTTTTACCTTCACCGTAAGGGGCCGAACCAGTATAAACCCTCGTGTTCCTTGTCCCGCATAACCCCTTCAAGCTTCCTAGTTGCGATGGCTCCACGATTAAGTCCTAGCCCAAGGACATCTGCCGTGACAATTCCACGACAGTTGGCGCCCACCGTGGGGCCAGCGCACGGTGGATTTGAGTTCTTGAAGGGCAGCTTCGAAGGGCTCAAGGGATACGCTGTGGGCCAGATGACCAAGAGTCGTCGCGGCAGGCTCTATATCGACGACGCGGACTGGGGCCCCGACGCCGGCTCAGTGGAGTACGGGTACCGGGTCCCCTTTGGCGGAATTCATGTCTTCATTGGCAAGATTGGTGAGCCGGGCCCCGAGCCGGGTCTCTGCGCCGATCTCATCGAAACGGCTCAGCGCGCCCGATCCGCCCGGGCCCGGCCTGCCTTAAAACGCGCTTTTGTGGGATGCATCCATGGAAGGCCCTCCGATCCATCTGGGTCTGGGGATGAGGCGGCCGCCGGCTCTGACGGCGAGTCGGCCGCTGATGAGTCAAACTCGTTGTACCAACTTCAAGATGGCAGGCTCATGAGTTATTCCGATGGCAACAGTATTCCGGACCTTTTTGAGCCGCCAAGTCAGGTCGGAGTTTTTATGGCTGGTACGCAGCCTGTTCAGAACCCCGCTACCGGATCAGAAAATCCGGAGCCTTCCCCGGCTCAGGTGCTGATGGATCTCACAGATAAGATGACGGCCCTGTTAACTGCCACGGTTGACCCGGCAGATCAAGCCCAGCATGACGCGGAGGTGGCACAGTTAAAATTGGATCTGATGAAAGCAAAAGAGGATCTTGCAGCAGAAGGGATCAGGCTGGCGGCGGAGCGGGCGGCTCTCGACGCCCGGGCTCAGTTGATTCAGGCGCAGTCCTTCCAACTCACGATGGATCAGAACGCGGCCAACGAGGTCATGAGAAGGAGGCATCAGAAGGCCCAGTCTCGACTCCCGCCGGTTTACGATCCGCGCAATCTATTCAACATGCCGGGTGCGGGATCCAGTAACCCACCAGGTGTCATTGCGCCCGGGTCGGGACCCCTTATTCAGCCACTAGTAATGGGGCCTCCCCAGGCGCCCCCTGCCCCGCCTCAGTATGTGCCAATACCCCCGGGTCGTTACGATAACCCGCTGGAGAACATGGTAGCAGCGGCAGCACGACTGGCGGCTCTTCCCGTTGACGGCAATTCTCCGGCAGCCGTGGAAACCCGCCGGGTCAGGGAACTCCTGCAGACGGCCCTAGCACAGCAAGAGGCGTACTCCTACAGCCGGGACAGGATCCACTCAACTCCTCGCCCGGGCCAGAGCCCGAGCTACAGCCGGCACATGGTCTCGGCGACCGGCTCAAGTAATGTCCGACGCCATGGCCCGGCTCATGTTGGAACCTTCTACGCCGCAGACCAAGCACGGCAAGAGGCGGAGCAGGTGCCGCAATTGACGGCTTATCAGACCCCCCCGGCTTATCCAACGGCGTCCGTTGATGTGGGTATTTCTACCAGGACCGGGGGTGTCCCTTGTTTGGTGCCGGCCATCTGTAATGAACGTTTACCTAAGGATTTCAAGGGCCCTAGGAAGGTGCCTAACTATACAGCTGACTTACAGCCTGCGGCCTGGATTGAGAGTTATGAGATGGCCATGGAACTGCTAGAGGTCAGCGAGGCGGCCATGGCCAAATATTTCACCATGATGTTAGATGGAACTACCCGCACGTGGTTAAAAGGGCTGCCACCGAACTCCATTGGGTCTTGGACCGAGCTGAAGGCCCGGTTCATTCAAAACTTCAAGGATACCTGTAGGCAGTCTATGTCAATTGTGGATTTGACTAACTGTAAGCAGCAGGAGGGCGAGTCCACGACCCATTGGGTTCGCCGGGTCAAGGAGATCATACATTCATCAGATAAGATGGACGCCGGCTCTGCAGTCTTGATGTTAGAACAGAATTGTCGTTTTGTGCCCCTAAAGATGAAGCTTGGGCGGCTTAAACGTGACTGCACGGATATGGGTACACTAATGGCGGCTCTTGTCAAATACGCTGATTCCGATGGTACCAAGGATCCCCCTTCAGATGATGAAAGGACAGGGAAGGGAAAGAAGAACGGCAATGGAAAGAGCCCTCAGTTTAACCCGGGGAATCAAGGAGGAGGCAAGCGCAAGGCCGATGGCAGCCTGGAGTTCGTAGCCAACACCCAAGGCAACAACCAGCGA
>NC_057799.1:505804044-505805654 GCF_018294505.1 Triticum aestivum
CCCGGGTCGTTACGATAACCCGCTGGAGAACATGGTAGCAGCGGCAGCACGACTGGCGGCTCTTCCCGTTGACGGCAATTCTCCGGCAGCCGTGGAAACCCGCCGGGTCAGGGAACTCCTGCAGACGGCCCTAGCGCAGCAAGAGGCGTACTCCTACAGCCGGGACAGGATCCACTCAACTCCTCGCCCAGGCCAGAGCCCGAGCTACAGCCGGCACATGGTCTCGGCGACCGGCTCAAGTAATGTCCGACGCCATGGCCCGGCTCATGTTGGAACCTTCTACGCCGCAGACCAAGCACGGCAAGAGGCGGAGCAGGTGCCGCAATTGACGGCTTATCAGACCCCCCGGCTTATCCAACGGCGTCCGTTGATGTGGGTATTTCTACCAGGACCGGGGGTGTCCCTTGTTTGGTGCCGGCCATCCGTAATGAATGTTTACCTAAGGATTTCAAGGGCCCTAGGAAGGTGCCTAACTATACAGCTGACTTACAGCCTGCGGCCTGGATTGAGAGTTATGAGATGGCCATGGAACTGCTAGAGGTCAGCGAGGCGGCCATGGCCAAATATTTCACCATGATGTTAGATGGAACTGCCCGCACGTGGTTAAAAGGGCTGCCACCGAACTCCATTGGATCTTGGACCGAGCTGAAGGCCCGGTTCATTCAAAACTTCAAGGATACCTGTAGGCAGTCTATGTCAATTGTGGATTTGACTAACTGTAAGCAGCAGGAGGGCGAGTCCACGACCCATTGGGTTCGCCGGGTCAAGGAGATCATACATTCATCAGATAAGATGGACGCCGGCTCTGCAGTCTTGATGTTAGAACAGAATTGTCGTTTTGTGCCCCTAAAGATGAAGCTTGGGCGGCTTAAACATGACTGCACGGATATGGGTACACTAATGGCGGCTCTTGTCAAATACGCTGATTCCGATGGTACCAAGGATCCCCCTTCAGATGATGAAAGGACAGGGAAGGGAAAGAAGAACGGCAATGGAAAGAGCCCTCAGTTTAACCCGGGGAATCAAGGAGGAGGCAAGCGCAAGACCGATGGCAGCCTGGAGTTCGTAGCCAACACCCAAGGCAACAACCAGCGACGCAAGGGGAGGCCCCCTCCCCGAGGCGGCGGGTCAGGACCTTCTCTGGAGCAGCTGTTGAATGAACCTTGTCCGAGACACGGCTCTAGAGAGAAGCCAGCGACTCATCTGTGGAAGGATTGTGCTATCATGAAGGCCTTTAAAAACTACAATGGCCCGGGCGGCGGCCCAGGCGCAGGCGGCTCCGGCGCTGGCGGCTCTCATGGCCCGGGTGGCGGGTCAAATTCCGGTCCTCAGAACGGTCAAGGGGGCTTCAATCAACAGCCTGGTCAGGGTCATCAACAGCAACAGGGGGGTTATCAGACCAACCCGAAGCAACTTAGCGGTGGACAGTATCACGTGTTCACCACTAGTTTGTGCAAACGAGACGAGAAGCTTCACAAGAGGGCTGTTAATTCTGTTGAGCCGGCGGTTCCACGCTACTTACGGTGGTCGGAGCAGCCCATAGTGTGGAGTAGGGAGGATCACCCTCCCCGGGTGGATAACCCGGGCCACCTGGCCTTAGTAGTGGCTCC
>NC_057799.1:505805664-505820272 GCF_018294505.1 Triticum aestivum
GAGTCCACGACCCATTGGGTTCGCCGGGTCAAGGAGATCATACATTCATCAGATAAGATGGACGCCGGCTCTGCAGTCTTGATGTTAGAACAGAATTGTCGTTTTGTGCCCCTAAAGATGAAGCTTGGGCGGCTTAAACGTGACTGCACGGATATGGGTACACTAATGGCGGCTCTTGTCAAATACGCTGATTCCGATGGTACCAAGGATCCCCCTTCAGATGATGAAAGGACAGGGAAGGGAAAGAAGAACGGCAATGGAAAGAGCCCTCAGTTTAACCCGGGGAATCAAGGAGGAGGCAAGCGCAAGGCCGATGGCAGCCTGGAGTTCGTAGCCAACACCCAAGGCAACAACCAGCGACGCAAGGGGAGGCCCCCTCCCCGAGGCGGCGGGTCAGGACCTTCTCTGGAGCAGCTGTTGAATGAACCTTGTCCGAGACACGGCTCTAGAGAGAAGCCAGCGACTCATCTATGGAAGGATTGTGCTATCATGAAGGCCTTTAAAAACTACAATGGCCCGGGCGGCGGCCCAGGCGCAGGCGGCTCCGGCGCTGGCGGCTCTCATGGCCCGGGTGGCGGGTCAAATTCCGGTCCTCAGAACGGTCAAGGGGGCTTCAATCAACAGTCTGGTCAGGGTCATCAACAGCAACAGGGGGGTTATCAGACCAACCCGAAGCAACTTAGCGGTGGACAGTATCACGTGTTCACCACTAGTTTGTGCAAACGAGACGAGAAGCTTCACAAGAGGGCTGTTAATTCTGTTGAGCCGGCGGTTCCATGCTACTTACAGTGGTCGGAGCAGCCCATAGTGTGGAGTAGGGAGGATCACCCTCCCCGGGTGGATAACCCGGGCCACCTGGCCTTAGTAGTGGCTCCTCAGGTGGGAGGCTATAAATTCACAAAGGTACTCATGGATGGAGGCAGCAGTATCAACACCCTCTATTATGAGACTTTCCGTCGTATGGGGCTAGTTGATAAGAACCTCAGCCAGTCAAATACTATCTTCCATGGTGTGGTACCCGGTAAGTCGGCTTATCCAGTCGGCAAGATCGAATTGGAAGTGGCTTTTGGTGATGAGAACAACTACAGGGTGGAGAAGTTGACCTTTGAGGTGGTCAAGATAAGAAGTCCATACCATGCTATATTCGGACGGCCGGCTTACGCCAAGTTCATGGCACGGCCGTGCTATGTGTACTTACAGCTCAAGATGCCGGGTCACAATGGGACCATTACAGTTCACGGCAGCCGGAAGGTGGCTCTGGAGTGTGAGGAAGGTGACGCGGCTTATGCAGAGTCTGTTTGTGCCACAGAAGAGTTGAAATTTTATAAAGACAATGTTGACCCAACAGATATGACCTCTCTGAAAAAGCCAACCACGGAGAATGAACAAGCAATGAAGTTTAAATCGGCCGATGAGACTAAACTTGTTGATTTTGTTCCAGGTGACTCGTCTCAGCAGTTCAGCATCAGTGCAAATCTGGACCCGAAATAGGAAGGCGCGCTCATCGAGTTCATCCGTGAGAATAGGGACATCTTTGCATGGAAACCTTCTGACATGCCAGGTGTACCTAGAGAACTCGCTGAGCACACTCTCAATGTGGATCCAAAATTTAAGCCGGTCAGACAGTTCCTTCGACGGTTTAACGAAGAGAGGCGGAAGGCTATTGGTGAAGAAGTGGCCCGGCTTTTGGCGGCCGGGTTCATTGTTGAGGTTTTTCACCCAGAGTGGTTGGCTAACCCGGTGCTCGTACTTAAAAAGAACGGCACCTGGCGGATGTGTGTGGACTACACGGACTTGAACAAGGCGTGTCCGGCTGATCCTTTTGCTCTCCCCCGTATCGATCAAATCATTGACGCCACGGCAGGTTGTGCACGCTTAAGTTTCTTGGATGCTTATTCCGGGTATCATCAGATTAAGATGGCAGTTAAGGACCAGGAGAAGACGGCGTTCATCACTCCCTTTGGAGCCTTCTGCTATGTGTCTATGCCCTTTGGACTCAAGTGTGCACAGGCGACTTACCAGCGTTGTGTGCAGAATTGCCTTCATAAGCAGATCGGGCGCAATGTTCACGCTTACGTGGACGACATTGTGGTTAAATCCATCAAGGAGGAAACCCTGATAGATGACTTAAGGGAAACCTTCGACAATCTCCGGGTCTATAAGATGATGCTTAACCCGGCCAAATGTGTTTTTGGTGTTCCTGTAGGCAAACTATTGGGCTTCTTGGTTTCTGACAGGGGCATTGAGGCTAACCCAGAGAAGATCAAACCTATCACTTCTCTAGCTCAGCCGGCATGTATAAATGACGTTCAGCGTTTGAAGGGTCGCATCGCTGCGTTAAGCCGGTTTATAAGCCGTTTGGGTGAGAAGGCTATGCCCTTATATCAATTGATGAAGAAAACTGATAACTTTGTCTGGAATGATGCAGCTAATACCGCCTTCGAGGATTTGAAAAAGCAACTGGCAGAGCCCCCTGTCCTTGCTGCTCCGGTTGATAAGGAGCCCTTGCTACTGTATGTAGCGGCAAACGCACGAGCTGTCAGCGTGGCTATTGTGGTGGAGCGCAAGGAGGCAGGTAAGGAACATCCGGTTCAGCGGCCGGTTTATTATGTCAGTGAGGTGCTCATTGAGTCCAAGCAGCGGTATCCGCATTGGCAGAAGCTCGTATATGGGGTATTTATGGCGAGCCGGAAGCTTAAGCATTACTTTCAAGGTCATCCCATCACTGTGGTCAGTTCCGCCCCTCTCGGTGATATTATCCAGAACAGAGAGGCTACAGGGAGAATTGCTAAGTGGGCTATAGAACTTGGACCTCATGACCTCAAATATGTGCCACGCACTGCTGTTAAGTCTCAGGCCTTGATAGATTTCATCAATGATTGGACAGAGTCACAAGTACCCGAGCAAAAGCCGGATAACACTTATTGGACTATTCACTTTGATGGGTCCAGGCAGCTGGAGGGCTCGGGGGCTGGTGTGGTCTTGGCTTCCCCTAAAGGTGACAAGTTCCATTATGTGCTACGGTTGATGTTTCCTTGCACTAATAATGCGGCTGAGTACGAGGCTTTGCTCCACGGTCTTCGGGTGGCTAAGGAGATGAGCTTAAGCCGGCTGAGGTGTTTTGGTGACTCAGACTTGGTGGCTCAACAAGTATCAGGCACCTGGGATTCTAAGGATCTAATGGCGGCTTACCGCCGCAAGGTTGATGCCATTGCCGGGCACTTTCAGGGATATCAAGTGGAGCACATTGACCGCAGGAAGAATGAGGCGGCTGATGCTTTAAGCCGGCTCGGCTCTCAGCGAAAGCCGGTGCCGCCTAACACTTTCCTGGATGTCCTATATAACCCTTCGGTTAAGTTGCCTACAGAGGAGGACTTGGCTATCCCTGACCCGGAGGCACGACTGGTGGCGGCTCTTCATATCACACCAGACTGGACAATGCCATATCTGGCTTATATAACCCGGGGAGAGGTGCCTGAGGATGAAATTCTGGCCAGGCAAATAACCCGGCGGGCTAAGTCAATGATTGTTATCGATGGCGAGTTGCATCATCGCAGTGTTTCAGGGGCATTCCAGCGTTGTATCTCCCCTGAGGAAGGTCAAGAGATCTTGCGCGAGATCCATGAAGGGGATTGTGGCCATCATGCCGGTTCAAAATCTCTTGTGGCCAAGGCTTTCCGTCATGGTTTTTATTGGCTGACGGCTCACGCTGATGCAGAGGACTTGGTCAGTAAATGTGATGGCTGCCAAAGGTTCTCCCGACGGGCTCATGTGCCGGCTCAGGAATTGAGGATGATCCCGATCACTTGGCCCTTTGCGGTCTGGGGGCTTGATATGGTCGGGCCTTTTAAACGGTCCAAGGATAAGAAGACCCACCTCTTGGTGGCAGTGGACAAATTCACGAAGTGGGTGGAAGCTGAGCCAGTTAGCAAGTGCGATGCAACCACGGCGGTTCAATTTATGAAAAAGGTGATCTTCCGCTTCGGCTTTCCACACAGCATCATAACAGACAACGGCACTAATCTGTCCAAAGGCGCTATGGAGGAGTTTTGTCAAAGAGAGCATATCCGGCTTGATGTCTCTTCAGTGGCACACCCCCAATCCAATGGTCAAGCTGAGAGAGCTAACCAGGAGATTCTGAAGGGCATTAAACCCCGGCTCTTGGTCCCTTTGCAACGGACGCCAGGTTGTTGGGTGGAGGAGTTGCCCTCCGTTTTATGGAGCATCAACACTACTCCTAACAGGTCTACAGGCTTCACGCCTTTCTTCATGGTTTATGGAGCAGAAGCAGTTCTCCCCAGCGACATCCGTCATGATTCATCTCGTGTGGCGGCTTATGTTGAGACGGATAATGAACAGGCGCGCCGAGATGCTCTGGACTTGCTGGACGAACAGCGTGATGTGGCAGCCGCCCGTTCAGCGATTTACCAACAAGACCTGCGCCGTTATCATAGCCGCCGGGTCAAATCCCGGGTCTTCCAGGAGGGCGACCTGGTGCTCCGGCTCATCCAGGATCAAACAGATGCACACAAATTATCCCCACCTTGGGAAGGGCCTTTTGTGGTCAGTAAGAACTTGCACAACGGGTCATATTACCTCATTGATATCCGGGAGCATAAGGACTCACGTAAATCTGAGGAGGAGACCCGTCGGCCGTGGAACATAGCTCAGCTTCGGCCTTACTACACTTGAGCTTCCGACTCTTGTGATGTACATATTTATCTCAGCCATGTATATATTATGATAAAGCAATAAAGCAGGACCTGTGTCCTTTGCTCTCTTCCAAAAATGTGTGTTGTTACATGCTGACTTACAGAAGATCCGGCTTATGATCATCTTCGAATCTAGCTGTAAGCAGTAAAGTCGCTTGGGGGCTTCCTGTTCACACATGGGTCGTATTCGAACCAAAGAGAACATAGCTGTCGATACCCATTTGATTGGCAAAGTGCCGAGCTCATTGGGAAGTTGCCTCTGGTCATATTTGAATCATAGTGTAACCCCTCTGAGAACCGACGTGGATCGTATTCGAATCAGCGTCGTTAAACAAATTTTCAGAATCACTTGGGGGCTTCCTGTTCAAACATGGGTCGTATTCGAACCAAAGAGAACATAGCTGTCGATACCCTCTTGATTGGCATCGCCAAACCCACTGGGGGCTATATGATCGTATCCGAATCTTAGCTTAACCCCTTTGGACCGAGTTTCTGGTCGTATTCGAACCGGAAGCCCTTAAGTTTTTATATTTTACCACAAACTTGCTTTGATCATGTCAAAGTATGTACTGCCGGGTTTCACTTGCCGGCTTAATTTTGGTTTATCTTGTTAGTTGAGCATCATGGATGTCATCAAGACAAATAAATTCGAGTTAAGGTACCAACCGTGCTACCCGGGCTATTTAACCCGGAAGTATGCTTACAGGCTGTTAAGTGTGTCATCACAGCTATGGTCGAGTATAGTTAAGGACCGATCTTTTTTGATATTTAAAGGCACTCTTTAAGGTTGAGAAGGACAAAGGGATAATTCCGACCCGGAGGAGCATCAAAAGAATGACTTCAAAGGATTTCAGCATTCATTACGTGCACGATGGCACGGCAGAGATAAATTGTTGCACCTACTCTATTACAAAAATCTTTCAAAGTTTCAAGGATGGGCGTTGTTTGGTGAGCCGCTAGCCGGTTTATGACGCCTGCTGAGTTGAAGTCCCCGGCTCATCTTCTGCTTCGGCTGATCCCAAGGCTTCGAAGGTCGACGACTTCCAGTTGATGCCGCTGAGAGCTTCGAACTGAGCTTCTTCGTCAATTAACCCGTCCGGGTTAATCTCCGGGGCAAAGGTGTGCTGGCGAGCCGGAGGAATCAGATTGATGGCTTCATAGCGAGGGGTTGGAATCCTCTGATTCTCCGCGTTGTATCCCGGCTGATACTTGGTTAAATCGGTGTCGTTCCCGATGATGGTGGCCACCGGGCGCACAGCTTTCACACAAGCCGCGAAGTCCTTCTGGTCGAATGCTGAGCCGTCTTCTTTCAGGCTGGGATAACCCAGGGCGATGTCTGCCGGGTCTAGCTCCGGCAAGAAGGCTTTGGCCCGGCTCAGTGCGGCGATTGCTCCGGATCTCGCGGATGCTCGTCGTAGCTCCTGGATCCGCTGCGGCAGAACTGCGAGCCGGCGCAGGACTTCGGCCAGATGAGTCGGCACTTCATTCGACAGGGCCACCACAGCTAAAGCCCGCTGTGACCCGGTGTAGAGCTGTTCCACCAGGGTGTACACGGCCTTTAACTTGGTGACCACGCTCTGGTTCAAGTTGGCGCTTCTGGAACCTGTTTAACAACATCAGATGACCCGGTGGTAAGGATGAGTTAAGAGATGTAAACATTCCAATGTGAATGAAAGCCGGTGAGGCGACTTACCGAAGATGGCAGCTACCATTTGGGACACTTGGCGCTTTAGACCGGAGAGCTCAGCGGTCTTCTCAGTAAGGGCCTTCTCCGCCTGTTCTGCCCGGGTCACCAGTGCAGTTTTCTCCTCAGCCCAGGCCTTCCGCTCAGCGTCGAATTCAGTCTTCAACTTTTCCTGAGCGGCGATGCTGGAGACAAACTTGGCATTTGCATTCCGGGTCTCCATCTCTTGTGCCTTCAGCCGGCTCTTGAGATCCGCCAGGTCTGACTCTAATTTCTTGCCAACAGCCTGCATATATTTCCGGGTTATTAACAGTCATCCTATAAAGTCCCAAGCGCTTTCCAAGCAAAGACACTTGGCACTTGGGGGCTAATGCATATTGAACGTATCTATCTATGTACGGCCGGCTCAGTTCAGTAAGCCAGAGTCTAAAGTCTACAACATATTCAAGTATAAGTCCTAGACTTGGGGGCTAGAATGGCAAGGATCACTATGCGGAAAGTAAGAGAACAGCAGAAGGTTACCTCAGATTTGTGTTGGATCTGGTTGACCATGGCGATCTCGGCGTCCCGGCTCTTGTGAACCTGGCTGATATAGCCTGAGACGAGTTCTACAATACTTAAGTCGGTGTAGCTGGAGAGATCCAGATTCACCCGGTGGGGTTGTAGATACTCCCCCCTTGCGGAGCATTTGGCCAGCGCGGTCGGCCTTCCCGGCTCAACAAACTCCGTCCGGGTAATTACCACGTCCGGGTCATTAGCTGGTGGGGCTTCAGGCGCCGTATCCATGGGAATGGTGGCTTCAGGGGTGGAGGCGACTGGCGGCTCTTGAGCCGTCGTCTCCGGCTCAGGCAAGTCGGGCACTCCGGCTGACCTGGTCTTCTTTACTCTTTTGGTGAGCTTTGCCTGGGCACTGAAAAGGCAGAAGTGTTAGGCATACAAAGGGTAAGTACAGACAGATAATGTAAGGAGATTGTTATTACCCGGGGGCAGTCTTGAAGGCCGGCAGACTTGACTGCATGGAGTCACCCGAGGAGGGGGAGGTCTCCTTGTAATTGGAGTCAGAAGAGTTGAGTGGCTGACGGATGACACCCGCCAACGGATGAAAAGGGTACAGGTGAGAAAAAACCTCAGTGCGGCGTTTCCTCGTTGCGTCGGGTAACCCAGTGGAGAGGTCGGTGTCCTTGCGGGCCCGGGTGTGACGCCGGCTCTCGTGAACCTGCTGCTTCAAAAGAAATTGAGGGTCTCGGTGAGCTAATCGATGGGAAAAGCTTACTTTCCGGGTTACCCTTTGGACTTTCAGCTGTGGTAAAGGCTCCGAGCCGGAGGAAAGTGATGTTACCTCTTCGACCACCGGGTTACTGGCGCCGGTGTCATCCTGTCAATAAGCAAGTGTTGATAAGGCGGACAGCATCAGACAACATATACTGCAAGAATTTAAAAGATTTAAGGGTTACCTCTGATTTGGAGCTATCGCTTAATTGCAGCAGCTCCGAAGCAGTGGGTCTGTTTCCCTTTTTGCGAGGGGCGGCTCTCTTGGCGGCTTTCTTCGCCTTCCTGGCCTTCTTGGCCGCCTCGTGGTCATACTTGACCCGCCAGAATTTATCATCAGCCTGAGAAATACAGTAATGAGCTCTTAGTAAGATGACAGGTAAAACAAAATGGAAAGGTTAAAGTCAGCGGCTTACCGCTGGGGCTGGATTGGTCTTGCAGAACGGGGCTAGCCCGATTCTTCCACAGTCTGCCAGGCTCTCGTTTAAAAGAGCCTTGGTCTCTTCTTCAGCAACGTCTTCTGGAAGATCATTGCGACTGTGCCTCTGCGGGTCATCCTTTCGCCCGGTGTACTCACACATTAAGCCGGGGCGGCGGCTCAATGGGATCACCCGCCATGAGATCCAGACCCGGACCAGGTCAATTCCGTTCAGACCATTGCCTAGCAGGGCTTTGATCTTGTTGATCGTTGGAAGCAGAGGCTGGCATTCTGCGGCAGTCAGTTTGTCGGATAATGGATGAGTTGGCTCCAGGCGCGTTGGGCGAAAGCCGGGCAGCGGGCTCTCATCAGCCGGGGACGTGTCTTGGCAGTAGAACCAAGTCATGTTCCAGTCCTTGGGGTGACTTGGCGGTTCTGCATAAGGGAACAGACAATCCCTGCGCCGTTGGATGGAGATGCCGCCTAACTCTAGACTTGGACCGTTTGCGCACTCGGTTTGGCGGTTCAAATAGAACAGCTCTCTGAAGAGCAGCAGACTCGGCTCTTCTCCAAGATATACTTCACAAAAAACTTGGAAGTTGCAGATGTTGGATATGGAATTGGGTCCTATATCCTGAGGCCGAAGATCAAAGAAGTTGAGCACGTCCCGGAAGAATTTTGAGCCGGGCGGTGCGAAGCCCCGGCTCATATGGTCGGCAAAGATCACTACCTCCCCGTCTCTCGGCTGTGGCCTTTCTTCGGACGGGTCAGGGGCACGGTAGGACATCACTTCCTTCTTAGGCAGATATCCGGATTTAACAAAGTTGGCCAGGGTCTCTTCGGTGACGCTGGATTTCATCCAGTTGCAAGTGATGGGAGCCTTGGGAGGCATGGTGACGGTTGGTGGTCTACGAGGAAGAGAAAAGTGTCCGGGTTAATTATAAGCCGGAGTATATCATTCAAGTTACAATGACGGCTTATGAAGGGGATTAATGGTATGTCTTGATACGGTGGGTTATCTAAGCCGTCGGGGTTTTCAGGATAAGTTGGTCGTCTACGGCTTACTGCGGTTAAGTCGGAAGATACTACAGAGCATGATTCTCTTTAAACCGGAAAGTTCTACGGCGCGTGTTTTCTCTATGTCGGAAATATAAGCCGCCAAGATTCAAGGACTGCAGTTTTTACTAAGTGTGGTAAACAGATTTCACATATTACAGTAACTTTTTTGGATCAAAGTAGTCGGAACAGAGAAGGTTTTCTAGACCTAAAAAATAGAAGCAGGGGAGGTTCTTGAGATGGAACCCAGTCCTTATGCAGTAAAAAGAGGTGTTCTTGCAGAAGAAATGAACCTCAGATATCTACCGCGGTGGTTCTACACAAGCCTAAGGATCAACGGGGGCAGTGGCTACAGGGGTTACCGAAACTTGCGGTAACAGTGATGAACATGAAGAACACAGATGAACTCTGTCCTAGATCTATGCTAGTAAGGCAGAGGGGACTCACCGGAGCTGGAGAAGAGCGGAGGCCGCCGACGTTATCTGGTCCGAGTCAGGTTGATGCAGCGGCCGGGTTGAGGAAGACCAGTGGTGCGACGGCGGCGGCGGCAGAAGCTCGGGCAGAGGAACGACAGTGCGAGGAAGAAGAAGGAGAATGTGAAGAAGAGAGTGCCGGGCCGGCCTATTTATAAGGCCGAGTCATAAGCGGGCGCGGGATTTGAGGAGGCCACGGCGTGGTTATCTCCCCCCTCACGGCGCCTCGATTCTCGGAAGGTCAGTAAAAGCAAAGATCCGTTGCGGATCTGGCGGAGTAAAAAACGGATTTAGTGGAGGATGACGTCACGGCGGATTACCCGGAGTCCAGAGGATGACGTCACTCCGGGTTATGACCTTCACATGAATGATAAGCCGGAGATTTTTTCTGACTGCGGAGCTGAAGATTGACACGAGCCGGCTCAAGTCAATCTGGGGCCTAATGTTGAGGATATAGACCTGGGGGTCACCCGCCAGGAGGGCCGGGTTACTCCAAGGATCATTACCAGAAGCCCGGAGCTAAGTTTCAGGATAATGGGCCAGAGATGGGCTGAGACCCGGATATGGCTTAAAGCCCGTAGTTACAATCATTGTTATAGTAGACTTGTAGTGTAAGGCAAGTATTGTTTTAGAGCCCGAGCTGGACACTCTTATGAGCCGGCTCGGGACTCTAAGGGCTGCTGGGCGTCAGCCTCCCTATATAAAGGGACGACCCGGCAGCGGTTTGGGGACGACAACAATCTCTCCGAGAGCCGGGATAAGTGTTTAGTTCCCTGGCGATCGTAACCCTAATCAATAACACCTCGAACTGGACGTAGGCTTTTACCTTCACCGTAAGGGGCCGAACCAGTATAAACCCTCGTGTTCCTTGTCCCGCATAACCCCTTCAAGCTTCCTAGTTGCGATGGCTCCACGATTAAGTCCTAGCCCAAGGACATCTGCCGTGACAATTCCACGACAAAAAGGCATCACTGTGAACTCGTATAACCCATATCTGGAAGTGAATGCTGTCTTGGGGATATCTTCTGTCCGTACCTTCAGTTGATGGTATCCCGATCTCAAATCGATCTTTGAAAATACCTTGGCTTGTGCGAGCTGGTCAAACAAATCATTTATCCGTGGCATTGGATATTTGTTTTTGATGGTGACCATATTGAGGGCTTGATAGTCTATGCACAGCCTCAGTGTCCCATCTTTCTTTTTGGCAAACAACACAGGCGAACCCCATGGTGAGGAGCTGGCTCGAATAAATCCTTTGGCCAACAACTCCTTTATCTGCTTCTTCAACTCCCCCAATTCTGAGGGTGCCATTCTATACGGCTTCTTATAGATGGGAGTGGTGCCAGGTGCTAGTTCAATGCTGAATTCTATCTCTCGGTCTGGTGGCATGCCTGGTAGTTCTTCCGGGAACACATCAGGAAACTCGCATACCACTGGAACCTTTCTCAGTTCTGCAATGTCCATTTTGTTCAGTTTTGGTTTCTGCGATCGTGGCCTTTCTTGAGCGGAAACTCTTATAGTCTTGCCGTGATGGTGAGTGAGAATCACCGTTCGATTGAAGCAGTCGATGAATCCTTTGTTGGTGGTTAACCAGTCCATCCCTAAAATGACATCCAGTCCTTTACTTTCCAACACGATGAGATTCGCGTGGAATGGTAGTCCTTCGAACTCGATGATCACTCCTTGGCAGTAACCTTGGGCGATTTGCTTATTTCTGGGGGACTTGATGATCATAGATTTTTCCAAGGGAAGTATCGGAAAACCGTGTTGCGAAACAAAACTCTTCGAAACGAACGAATGGGAAGCTCCAGAATCAAACAAAACCGTGGCAGGTACTGTGTTGACAGGGAACGTACCGAGCACGATGTCTGGGGCATTCTGCGCTTCTTCCCTGGTCACATGGTTCAGGTGACCCTTCCTGTGGTTGTTGCTGGGATTGAAGTTGTTGCGCTTGGGGCGGGATTGTTTCCACCATTGTTCGGCTTGGGTGCCGAGTCTCTTGGCTTCGGGCACTGTTTAGCATAATGCCCTTGTTGACCACATGCATAGCAGGTGACCCCTGGACGGTATGTGAACTCCTTGTCCCTGGCATGAAATTGTCCGACGGGCCTTGGCTCAGTAGTCGTGGATCTCCTTGTGTCTGTCCTTGGGACCTCAGTCTTGCCTCGGTTGCTGCGGGCAAGCGTCGTCTTGTCCCTCTTCCGCTTGCGGATATCTTCCAGACTACGACGCTCATTCTCCAAGGTGATGGCCTTGTCCACCAGCGTCTTAAAATCCGGAAAGGTGTGCACGATCAGTTGGCATCTTAACGCTGGTGCCAGGCCGTCCAGGAATTTTTCCATCTTCTTGCTTTCTGTCATGTGCTCGTCGTAGGCATAACGAGACAGCTGGGTGAACTGACCATTGTACTCTGTCACTGACATGCCTCTTTGCTTCAGGTCATCAAACTCTCTCTTCTTGATCTTTAGGATGCTCCTGGGGATGTGTGCCCCACGGAAGCCTTCCTTGAACTCTTCCCAGGTGATGTTGTGTTCCCTGGGATGCATGTGTAGGAAGTTTTCCCACCATGCTGCGGCTGCTCCAGTAAGGTAGTGTGGTGCATAAAGCACCTTCTCATGATCTGAGCACTGAGCAATAATCAGTTTCCTTTCAACCTCACGAAGCCAATCATCGGCTTCCAGCGGTCTGTCGGTGTGAGCAAAAGTTGAGGGGCGAGTCTTCTGTAACTCAGATAACTTGGAATGGGGTTGATAGGGTTCACGGTGGTTTCCCATGTTGATGACATGGTTCATCATCTCTTGGTGCTGTTGCTGGCTTTGCTCGAAGAGACGGCATACTTGAGACAGTGCTGCTTCGCTGTCTTGTTGGCTGGACTGACCCTGAGTGAAATTGTTGCTGGTCTGTGTCCCGTAAACCTCTTCTGGCTGATTGGGCATAGAGCGAGTCCATGGGCGAGACAATTTTCCAGTCTGGGGTATTATTTGCAAAACCCATGAGAAAAATTGTGTAGCACAAAAAAAAATCTCGCAAAGGCAATAATCAAAAGGCTTCAAGGTTTTCAAAGGAACACAAATGATTTTTCATGGAGAAGAAGTGCTTAACATAAATCTCACATGCGAAAAGCAACCACAAAGTACAGCACTCAGGATGCGCGTACACAATCCTGACATGCTATTAAAAACTAGCGTACTACTCCGGAAGGCAGCAAACACACCAATACAAACTAGCGTACAGATAAAACAACACATCATACAAGCAGGCATAACACGCGGCTACTCGGTGCTCTCAGTCGGAGATGGTGAAGATCTCCTTCCCCTTGCCGATGGCAAGGCTCAGCGGTCCAGGAGAATCAACCTCCTCCTCTCTAGCTAGCTCCTGGCGCGTGACGCTGCGCTGCGGTGATGGTGCGGGGGCGACTGGTGGTAGAGCGCGTGCGGCAGGCGGTGCGGCTCTGATTGGAGTAGGAGCGATGACTCGGTCGAACTCCTCAGTGGTAGGCAGACGGCGAGGAGTGGCCAAAACGGCCGGTGCATACGAGGCTGAAGACGAGACGAATGTCAGAGGCGGCGCCGTGTGGAGAAGCTCCTTCCTGCTAGCAGGACCGCCCCGGACTAAGTCCATGCGGGCAGCCACAAGATCATCTACGAGGTTGTCGAAAGACTCCTCCAGAGCCTTGAGATACTCCACAACCATCTCGATGGCTTCATCTCTTTCTCCCTGATGGCAGGCAAACGCATAGTGGCTGGTGTATGGCACATGGCATGGGAGGTAGCGGTAGCGACGAGTCTTCATCATAGGAAGGATGTCCCGAAGGCGAGCTATCGCCTCACGGGCAGCCATCTGCATGGCATGCCTCTCCGTAGGCATGGCCCTTCCCACAAAACGGAAGTGGCGTGCAGCAGAACGTCCTCCCTTGAACTGCACCACAGCTTGGTGCATAGACACGTCGTCACTGAGCTTGTGCTGATAGAGTGTGAAATCCGGGCGAGCTGCTGGCCCGATCGCGAGTTTGGTGATGGAGACGAGGAGCTTGACAAACCCCTCGGGCACGTTGGTGAACACTCGATTCTCACAGCTGCTGCCAGCCATCTACAAAAGTAGGCAAAAATTCTGAGTAGTCATGTCATAAATTTATGATGACCAACAGAAAATAGCTACAATTGCAAAAATGCTGAAAAAGCAGAAAAACGCTAATAACCGATTAGCGCTCGCACCTAGTGGCTTCCTACAGTCAGCCTGGCTCTGATACCAAGCTTGTCATGACCGGTTTTTCAATAAAACAATTATTGAGAGACCAATCCCTTTTACGGACCAGCGAGGAAGAATTCCTTCTCACTGGTAGACAATATCTTGGTCACAGAAGAAAAATACCAGGAGTACTAAATATAATACAAGGTTGAGCAGAGGCTGCCCAACAATTTATTACATGCACGCCGCTAAAACAAGACGGCGGATAGGGTGGCAAACTACTAACTCACGATAATAACGGTGGTGGAAATATCATCGCGAAGCGAGTGATACGATTCCAGAAGACTACAACTCATCGAGCGTCGGAGTGAGGCTCGAGAAGACTTATTGCGGGTGGCGGAAGCGTATACAATACAAGTGACCAATATCCGGAATTGCGCAGGACTGACTGGGACTCCTCTAGGCATCGGACGCGCTATCAAACTCTTCATCGAAGAGATCGCCTTTGTCAACATCTGGCCAAATCAACAAGCCAGGTGAGTACTATGAAAGTACTCGCAAGACAGTTCGGACATAAGATATAACAAATGTAAACATGAAACATATGAACAAGTTAACCAGTGCGATCAGACATAGAGATAATAAATACTGGGTGCCAAGCGAGGGTCTGAATGACGCCTCGAGCGGAAACTGCAGAATAGTAATACTGGTGCCAAACGAGTGTCTGAAAGACTCCTCGAGCGGAAAATGCGGAATAATAATACAGGTGCCAAACGAGTGTCTGAAAGACTCCTCGAGAGGAAAATGC
>NC_057799.1:505820397-505820837 GCF_018294505.1 Triticum aestivum
AGTACTCGCAAGACAGTTCGGACATAAGATATAACAAATGCAAACATGAAGCATATGAACAAGTTAACCAGTGCGATCAGACATAGAGATAATAAATACTGGGTGCCAAGCGAGGTCTGAATGACGCCTCGAGCGGAAACTGCAGAATAGTAATACTGGTGCCAAACGAGTGTCTGAAAGACTCCTCGAGCAGAAAATGCGGAATAATAATACAGGTGCCAAACGAGTGTCTGAAAGACTCCTCGAGCGGAAAATGCGGAATAATAATACAGGTGCCAAACGAGTGTCTGAAAGACTCCTCGAGCGGAAAATGCGGAATAATAATGCGGGTGCCAAACGAGTGTCTGAAAGACTCCTCGAGAGGAAAATGCAGAATAATAATGCCATAGTCGGGCATCGAGGCGACACCACATAAAGGGCTTGCAACAGAAAATAAAGAC
>NC_057799.1:505820847-505846321 GCF_018294505.1 Triticum aestivum
AATGCGGAATAATAATACAGGTGCCAAACGAGTGTCTGAAAGACTCCTCGAGCGGAAAATGCGGAATAATAATACAGGTGCCAAATGAGTGTCTGAAAGACTCCTCGAGCGGAAAAATGCGGAATAATAATGCCACAGTCGGACGTCGAGGCGACACCACATAAAGGGCTTACAACAGAAAATAAAGACAGTGCATGCCACAGTCGGACGTCTGTGCGACATCACATAAAGGGCTTATATTTTAAAGTAAGAAACAAGTACACGCCACAGTCGGACGTCTGCGCGACGTCACATAAAGGGCTTATATCACAGCTCAATAATACAATCGTTCGGGAACATAATTTATCACAAGCATGAGACAAATATAAGGTTAGTCCATCCACAGGAATAACAATAAATCTAAATTTACCACTTGAGCATGTTCACCGGGGACAAGTTTTTCTCACGGATAGATATGGATATAATGTTTACACTACTTGATCATGGATACGATGATTTGGAAAGAATTGACTCTGGAGAGTTTGTACTTAACCACAGCCAACGGATTTCAGTAGTCACGGGGACTAGTTCCGTCTATGGTGTTTTGGAAGAAACACGTCTAACCAGTACACACCCAATTCAACCATCCGAAGCCAGGGATCACCCTCGGCGACGTTCAAGAAAAACCTTGAGACGGGGAGGCTACAACCTCGCGTAGCATGGGATCAAATTTCTATACGCGCGCTCTAAGGGGGTGCCCCCCCCCTCTCGGTCCCAACCGGAAACACCCATGCCCCCTGACCGGATGACTGGCTTTAATCTTGGGCCAAGGTACCATCATCCCGGCCTCTCTGTTTGGTGTGTACACGGAAAGAGGTTACCAACTTACTAAACCGCATCCTGGCAATGAGACATGTGGTAGCACGGAAGGGGAAAGAACGGTAACACGGCTCCAACCATGTTAACGTCGGAAAAGTCGGATGACGCAAGGCTGGTATGCTACAACAGTACCACCTTGCTGCCCTTCATGTCACCACATGATTAGGCCACCTCTCATCAGAGGTCATCGCAACTTTGGAACATGCGGGAAAAGAACGATAACGTGGCTCCAACCACGTTAACGTTGGGGAAAGTCGGATGACGCAAGGCTGGTATGCTACAACAGTACCACCTTGCTGCCCTTCATGTCACCACATGATTAGGCCATCTCTCATCAGAGATCATCGCGACTTTGGAATAACCGGGTCGTTGCCTTACAAGCAACGAGGTATTTACCGACACTCATATGCCACGCACAAACTCTCACGTGAACATGTAAAACACCTGTCATATCAAATGTTCAAAACATGCTTGCCTGGTTCAGAGAAGTCGGAGTCTAGCTCGGCGAAGTACGCGGCTCCGTCACCTCTTCCGGAACCTACGGCAATCACGAAACGGGTACTAACGTCAAAACCAACACTTGCACAGAAACTTTTTCCAAATATTTTTCAAATAAATCCCATAGAAAACTAGAAAAAATCTGAAGATTGTCAGAAAAAGAATCACTCAAAAATACCTTTTTATTAAAAAGTTATAAAGGTTTCTCTCCAGGGACTTATCTGTAATGAAACAGAAAAGTTCCAGGGTTTTAACTGAGAAAACAGAAAACGCTTCGGTTGGGAATGTGCAAGCGCAAAGGAGAAAACATATTTTGCCCGAAGGCGCCAACAGAAAATGATTCGCGAATAAAAGAACAGAGGCTGACCTGCGGGGTCCACATGTCAGGTTTGAAAAGCTCGCCGGCGCCCGAAGACTGCGGTGGACGCCGGCGTCGAACCATGGCGAGTTAGGAGAAACGGAGGGTACCAAGAGCTTCAGCGTCTTCTTCCGCGTCGGTGGGTGGTGGACTCGTCGAACGGGGAGCACCACGTCGACAGCGACACTTTCTCCGGCGGACGGCGGCTCGGGTGAGGATGGGGAACTCCGGTGGAGGGCTGCAAGCTTCAAATTGAAGTGCGGGTCAAAAAGATGGATGCATGGTGAAGCTACTGGTAAGAGAATGGAGGCGGAGGAGCACACACGGGGGCGAATCGGGCTGGATCCCGTGGCGGGTCGCGGCGGCCGGAGTCGAGGAAGGAGACCTCCTCGGGGCTCTACTAGTGACTAGGCTTGATCTAGGGGGAGTGCAGGGATGGTGGGTGCTCGAGTTGAAGCTCGGGGTCTCTATTTACAGGCGGATCGACGGGGTGGCCGTGAACGGAGAATCTCCGGCGAGCGGTTACGGCGGAGCAGTGGATTGGCAGGTGGTTTGAGCGGCCAGGCAGCATCAGTGGAGGTTACTGGAGTCATTTCACAGCTAAACGGAGATGGTCTTGGCGTAATGGCGTCGGTCCACGGTGAGGTGACCGCACGGGCTCAACGGCGGCAGAGAGCGCGCTCCGCGCCCTGCGGTTCACGACGAGAGCGGCAGCGCATTCGGGGGAGTGGAAGGCCACGCGGCGGGCTCCGGTGGTTTGGGCGGCGCTGGGTGGCGTCGTCGGCGCCGTGTCTCCCGTCGGCGCCCGCAAAGCCGCCGCCGGCGTCGGTCACGGGGCGGCGCACCTTCTGCTGCTCGTCGCCGACGCCCGCAAGGCGCCAGGCGTTCGTGCGGTGCAGGAACAAGAGGGCGGGGACGAGGAGCAAGGCGACGCGGTGGCACTGGCGAGATCGACGTCCTTCTCTGAAGAAAACGACAACAAGCCACTAACTGAATCTCTGAATTCCTGAACTTGACATAGACAGTGCACTGCAGGTGTTCGACAGAAGGTTTTGGCTATGAGATAAATTTTTCTGGAGCTGTAACTTGGTGAGATGACCACTCAAAGCACCCAGGGGCTGCCTGATTTTACTTGGAATTTTTGGAGAAGGTTTTGAATGAATTTCACCAAATTTGACAAATCTGGTCCAAACTTGCAGCAGGTGTAGTTTGAAAATTTTGAACTGAAGACCAGTGGATCTTCATGGTTCTAGGTTGAGGGTTCAAAGGACTAGGAGGGGAAAAAGGTTTGGTGCCAAAAATCAAGACAGGAAGTGGAGTTCCTTTGTAAATCTCCAAGTGCTAGAAAAGAAGGCAGAAATTTATTTGAATAGAATTTGAATGGAAGTAATCACATGGGGAGGTTCAACTTGCTGGATTTGATGCAAATCATGATCCAAAGGTGAGGAAGTGGTTAGGAGAGAGGATTTGCACTAATGCCATGGCAAGAAGGAATTGTTGAAAGTGGCAAAGGACTTTCCAAAAGCCATAGTGCAAATTCAAAAGGATTTTCAAAAGTTATTTTCCCAAATGAAAAACATTTTGTCTTGAGTCCAAAAAGAAAAGCAAGAACTTCCAAGACCAAAGGCAGATCTTGGATGAATCCAAACAAAACTTTTGCCATAAAGAAAAATATATGAGAGGGAGAGTTTTCTTGAAGAAAAATTTAAATCACTCCCCTCAAGTCAAATAAAATCTTTTGAAAAATCCAAATAAAAACTTGGGTGTCACAATAACCTCTGGAACCGGGTTGTCATTCCCTCCAATGACCCGGAGTTCCAGAGTCATGTCATTGTAGCCCCCGAGTCTTAAGACGACTCGAGGAGTTGTCTTGAGATTCTCCACATTTGACCGTGATATAAACCGGTACGAGTCATTCAACGTCTCAGTGATATAACTTGTCCTGCACTAGAGAACTTGCAAGCCAGAGTAATTGCTCTTTTAAAGAAAGCAATATATAATATAAAATATACTGGATGAATTTCACCTGATGCGTCAGGTCAGTAATTATCACCGCGGAGTTAATGATCACCATGGTGAAGCTGAAATCAATCACGGCCGCACCGGCCGCGGGAGCAGACAGATGAGTCGGCCGCGGTGTTGTAAGCCGGTGTGGACGAGCAAGTTGTCCTCCTCGTTGTAAGCCGGCGCGGACGCGTGAACCGGCCGCGAAAGCAGACGGGCGAGTCGTTCGCGGCGTTGTAAGGCGGTGCGGACGGGCAAGTCGGTCGACGTGTTGATGTGAAATGGACCGCAAGACACATGTCCGTGAAGCTGTGCGGCACAGCCGAACGTGCATCCGCGGTATAATGGCATAAACAATTGTCCTGTGTAAAAATGTTACAGGGCAGAGTAATTGTTCTTTTGACAAAAAACAATAAGTGTTTAATAAGATAAGCTCAGATAGATATCACCTGATGTTTGTGAATGATAGATGATCTGTATGCCGCATCAGATGCGGCTCAATATAATCTCGGCGGCTCAGGCAGACCGGTGACTCCCGGCGGCTCAACACAGCAGAGGCAGCTCAACGCGGCCTCAGCGGCTCAATAACGCTGAGTGGTCTTTCAGATGATTTGGTCCAGGTACAGTCCAACATGGACGCACGTACTTGAACTCTGTGCATTGCAATTAGTAGTACTTTGATACACTTGCTTCATATCAGCTTCTCTCCAAAGCTAGCTAGTAGCACGTCAGTCAACTTGATTGACCGATCCAGCAAACCGCACGGTTCCTTGACAACACTATAGCCTGATTTTTAGAACTCAAAAGACGTCTCGGAGCGGGCGGCTCAACCGGTAGCTATGCTCGATGAGACGGGTCTGTGGCCGGCTCAGAGAGCTCGCGACGGCTCATCGTAGAGGCTGCGGCAACGGCCGACCACAGCAGGTTACAATCGAGGTGGGGCGACTCGGCGCTTGGCGGCTTAAGCAGAGGTGGCCAAGTGCGGCTGAACCGGTGGCGGGCTTGGCAAGCGCCGGTGCAGCGGGGGCCGCGGCCGAGCGACAGTTGGAGACCCGTCCGGTGACAGCGGCTCAGAGATGAAAAAATTGTACCCGTATTGACCAAAGTTTGCAAGACGTGCGGTAAACTCACGTAATAGCTTTTCCTTCCTTGTTGATTCCTTGTAGGCATGTAGTATAAAGCACCATAGGGCATTACGATTGAACAAGAAAATGTAGCTCTGTAGTCTCCACGTGATGACAAGGAGTACTAGTGGAAAGTAATCTTTGATGATTGGGTTTGCTTCGGTTTTCATGCAGACTGAGATGGCCAAGGAGGCGGCTCGTGGCCGGAGCGAGGCACGGCGGCGGCGGCTCGCAACAGACACGGGCGGCTCAAGCCCAGAGCGAGACACGGCGACAGCAGCGGTCGGTTCAGACAGCGCAACAGACACGGGCGGCTCAGCTTGGAGAAAGCGACCGCGACTCAACGTGCAACAACAGTCGTCCGAGTCCGTGCTCACACCTGGTCCCTTCTCCAAGTCGCGGCCGATTTGACCAATCCATCCCAGTCGTGGTTGATCTCCGATTTTGTGTTTGACTGTACGCGTGTGGATTCGATCGGCAGTGTGTCTTCTTGATGAATAGTAGTACTCAAGTAGTACTGCTTGATTAATCTTGACGGGAGTAGCTGGAATAGACAATAGATTTGATTGACGGCCCCTGGATTGCAGTGTCGTAGTCAAAAAATTCCTTATCCATCAACCTGTATCATGATGAATCACCCAAGGCTAACTCGGACTCGGCGGAATCTCCACGGCGCGTGAGGCGGCCGCACAACCTGTAACCCCTAAACAATCTCAATCTCATATCCGCCACCACAAGAACACTTCGTCAATCTTGACTGATGAACTCATTGTAGATGTGAATTTTTCCACACCGGTTTTTGTTGAGCCAGAAAATTGCGAACTTCTCAAACCCTAAAAAAGATCCCTTCAAGATCTCAACACCACCATGCGCAAGCCCCACGGTGGGCGCCAACTGTCGTGGAATTGTCACGGCAGATGTCCTAATGTGAGGACTTAGTCATGAGGCCAACACATCTACGTAGTAGCTTGAGAGGGGTTGATTGGAACAAGAGACGCGACACACAAGACAAGGATTTAGACAGCTTCGGGCCCCGGGAAACATCATCCGGTAATAGCCTTACATGCTGTTTGTGGCTAGGTCTCATTATGCTCATGAGGGAGTCGCCGGTAAGCCGGCTCTCCTCTAATTGTGTCTAGCCCTAGAGATTATTGCTTCTTGCTTGTCCCTTCTTTGGGGAGCCCTGCCCCTCCTTATATATGTTGAAGGGGCGGGTTACATGACTAGTCCTAGTAGGATTAGGATTGCCCTATTACAATTGGAGTCCTAGCCTTGCTTCCTTGGTAGGAGAATATTCCTTATGCTTTCCTCATAAACCGGCCCACCATAACATGAGCCGGCCTTCTGGGCCTTGGGCCTAGTCTTCTGTCTGACCCACCGTTAGGGCCATCCGTGAGTCGCTAGGCTCGTGAGTCGCCACTCCGGCGGGTTACCAATGAAACCGCCAAGCCCGGCCAGGTCATACTTCCGGCCGGGTCATACCGCGGGGTATATCCCCGACACCTCCTGACCTCCAGAGGCAGCCCTCTTCTTGCCATGAAGTGCCCCCTCCACGCCTTTGCCCCTGGGCAAAAGGGTTTCGGTTTCCCCGAACACAGCACCTAAATCGCCCTTAGGATGGACATCTCCTCTGGGCTCCCCGCTCTCGCCCCCTCTGTAGACACCAGGTACGGTGTCGGGATCAACATCCGCGTCAGTAGGGCGGACGCAGGGTCTTTGGCAAGGGGCGCCGGACACCAGATTAACACCGCTTTCTTTATCCAGTCCTGTATAAGGGCAGGTTGTTTAGTGTCTTTTCAAGAGATGCTTCAATAAAAGGTGTGCGGGGATTGAATACTTACCGGAGTGTCCGGATGATTGCAGTCGAGGCCGACGTCTTCGGTGGTGTCCGTCCATTGCTCTCGCTCCCCGAAATATAAGTTCCACAATCCTTCGTGCGTAGTACCGAAGAAGTGCTGAAGAGTCCGCCGCCCTTCTGGATTGAACTCCCACATACGGAGAGGCCGCCATTGACTCGGCAGGATCCGGCGGACCAGCATTACTTGAACGATGTTCACAAGATCGATGCCCTTCTCGGTAAGGCTTTGGATGCGACCTTGCAGAGTCTGCATCTCATTAGCGGATCCCCAGTCCAACCCCTTGTTGATCCATGAAGCAAGCTGAGTCGGAGGGCCGGGTCGGAACGCAGGCGTAGCCACCCACTTGGAGCCCCGCGGCTCGTTGACATAAAACCACCCCTGCTGCCATAGTTCGGAAGACTCGGCGAAGGATCCTTCAAACCAAACCGCGCTGGCAAGCTTGTTTATTACAACGTTGCCGCACTCTGCCTGCTCCCCCTCTATCACCCACGGCCTCACATCAAAGGTCTTGAGCCACAAATCAAAGTGCGGGGGAGTCGGGAGGAAGGCCTCACACGTGACGATGAATGCCGAGATGAGAAGAATAGAGTCCGGGGCTAGATCGTGAAAATCTAGGCCATTGTAGAACATGAGCCCCCGGACGAAGGGGTTAAGCACGAACCCTAACCCATGGAGGAAGTGGGACACAAATACTACCCTCTCACCGGATTTGGGGGTGGGAATAATCTGCCCCTCGGCAGGAAGCCAATGAAGGATTTCTGGGGTCAGGTACCTCGCTACGCGGAGCTTCGCAATATCCTCCTCCATGACGGAAGAGGCCACCCACCGGCCTAAACGGCTGGACCCGAACATGATTGGGGCTGGTGGTGATTGGAACTCGAGGGCTAGAACTCGAGGTGGCTGGGGTTGAGGAAGAAGCAAGCACGGAAGAAGAAGACAAAGTCTGGGTCCCTATATGAAGGCCCAGAATTTCGAGCGTCCCCTCCTGGGTCTTGGAACTTACCTATCCCCAAAGAGTTGTACCCAGGGGACGGTTGGGTTACCCATACCTGCATTATTGAAAATCCCGTGAATAAGGGGACACGATCTCTGCTTTGAAAAGACGTGCCAATAAAACCGCTTCCCGAGACGTGGGGCGACGGGCTAGCCAACGGTTGGAAATAATAACCGGGCAGGCGTGATACAATGTCATAAACAGTTGTTAGCAGATTGTACTCGTGGAGTATTGTATTTTCTGCAAATTATATACACAGGTCCGGATACAATCGTCACATTCGAAGACTACCTTGGGGTTCGGAAGAAGGGGAACCCGCCTTGCAATGCCGAAAACAATCTGCGCGCCGGACTCCTCGTCATTGAAGCCAGGTTCAGGGGCTACTGAGGGAGTCTTGGACTAAGGGGTCCTCGGGCGTCCGGCCTGTTATCCATGGGCCGGACTGATGGGCTGTGAAGATACGAAGGCCGAAGACAATACCCGTGTCCGGATTGGACTCTACTTGGCGTGGAAGGCAAGCTCGGTGACCCATTATGAAGATTTCCTCCTATGTAACCGACCTCATGTAACCCTAGATCTCTCCGGTGTCTATATAAACCGGAGAGCATAGTCTGAATAGGACAGATTCATTGCCATATTCACATAGGCTAGACTTCTAGGGTTTAGCCATTACGATCTCGTGGTAGATCAACTCTTGTAACACTCATATTCATCAAGATCAATCAAGCAGGAAGTAGGGTATTACCTCCATAGAGAGGGCCCGAACCTGGGTAAACATCGTGTCCCCCGTCTCCTGTTACCATCGATCCTAGACGCATAGTTCGGGACCCCCTACCCGAGATCCGCCGGTTTTGACACCGACAATGATCATTACCGAGAGGGCCCAGAGATACCTCTCCGATACACGGAGTGACAAATCCTAATCTCGATCTATGCCAACTCAACAAACACCATCGGGCAGACTAAGGCATAGCCTAGTTGTGGGAAGGGGCTAGTGCCTTCCCGCCCGCCCAGGTTCAAGGCATGGTACTTGCAATTTGGGTTTGTCGCACCAATTATATTGTAGGGGGTTCCCTTATAGTCTTTCTGTCAAAAAAACAAACACCATCGGAGACACCTCTAGAGCATCTTTATAATCACCGAGTTACGTTGTGACGTTTGATAGCACACAAAGTTTTCCTCCGGTATTCTGGAGTTGCATAATCTCATAGTCATAGGAACATGTATAAGTCATGAACAAAGCAATAGCAATAAACTAAATGATCATAGTGCTAAGCTAATGGATGGGTCTTGTCCATCACATCATTCTCTAAGGATGTGATCCCGTTCATCAAATGACAACACATGTCTATGGCTAGGAAAATTAACCATCTTTGATTAACGAGCTAGTCAAGTAGAGGCATACTAGGGACATGTAACGCCCACGATGCAGCTATATCTCCCACGTGTCGAGGCACGACTTGGAGGCATAACCGCATGGTGGTTTTGTCGCAAGAAGGGTCATCTCCACACAATCCCTTGTAATGAACAAGAATGGGATAAAGAGTTGGCTTACAGTCGCCACTTCACACAATATATAAATTAAACATAGATCATTCAGAGTACAATCAAGGTCCGTCTACGGAACCAAAATAAAAGAAGACAACCCCAAAAGCTAGATCCCCGATCGTCCCAACTGGGATCCACTACTGATCATCAGGAAACGAAACATAGTAACAACCAAGTTCCTCGTCGAACTCCCACTTGAGCTCAGTTGCGTCACTTGCACTGGTATCGTCGGCACCTGCAACTGTTTTGGTAGAATCTGTGAGTCACGAGGACTCAGCAATCTCACACCCGCGAGATGAAGACTATTTAAGCTTATATGAAGGATGGGGTAATGAGGTGGAGCTGCAGCAAGCACTAAGCAAATATGGTGGCTAACATACGCAAATAAGAGCAAGAAGCGGAGCAACGCAACGGTCGCGAAGCTAGACGTGATCAAGAAGTGATCCTGAAACTGCTTATGTTCATACATAACCCAAACCGTGTTCACTTCCCGGACCCCGCCGAAAAGAGACCATCACGGCTACACACGCGGTTGATGTATTTTAATTAAGTCTAGTGTCCAGTTCTCTACAACCGGATATTAACAAATTCCCATCTGCCACATAACCGCGGGCACGGCTTTCGAAAGATAATACCCTGCAGGGGTGTCCCAACTTAGCCCATCACAAGCTCTCACGGTCAACGAAGGATATTCCTTCTCCCGGGAAGACCCAATCAGACTCGGAATCCCGGTTACAAGACATTTCGACAATGGTAAAACAAGACCAGCAAGACCGCCCGAATGTGCCGACAAATCCCGATAGGAGCTGCACATATCTCGTTCTCAGGGCACACTGAATGGGCAAGACGTCGGGTTGGCATAGACCCTGGTTTCCCATGGGCGCCGGACATCGCCCAGGTTTGGACCAACACTCGAAGGAGCACTGGCCCGGGGGTTAAAATAAAGATGACCCTCGGGCTCGCGAAAACCCAAGGGAAAAAGGCTTAGGTAGGCGAATGTAAACCCAAGGTTGGGCCTTGCTGGAGGAGTTTTATTCAAGAACTGTCAAGGGGGTCCCATAAATCACCCAACCGCGTAAGGAACGCAAAATCAAGGAACATAACACCGGTATGACGGAAACTAGGGCGGCTAGAGTGGAACAAAACACCAGGCATAAGGCCGAGCCTTCCACCCTTTACCAAGTATATAGATGCATTAATTAAATAATAGATATTGTGATATGCCAAAATATCCATGTTCCAACATGGAACCAACTTCAACTTCACCTGCAACTAGCAACGCTATAAGAAGGGCTGAGCAAAAGCGGTAACTTAGCCAAACAACGGTTTGCTAGGAAATGTGGGTTAGAGGCTTGACATGGCAATATGGGAGGCATGATATGGCAAGTGGTTGGTAGCGTGTCATAGCAATAGAGTGAAACAACTAGCAAGCAAAGATAGAAGTGATTTCGAGGGTATGGTCATCTTGCCTGCAAAGTTCTCATTGTTGCCGAATGCTTGATCCACGTAAGCGTTCTCAACAGGTTCCTCGTAAGTGTTCTCGTCTCCTGGCTCTACCCAAAGCAAGAACACAAGCAAAGGACCAACAACCAATCACGGGCAATGCACAAGCAACATGATGCAATACATGGCATGATATGCGAGATGTGATATGCAATGCATATGCGTGCTCCGGAAGGGAAAAGATGAACAAGGCATCAACTTGGCAAACCAAGTATGCCGCTAGAAAGATGGGATGATTTCGGTTGAAAATCGATATAAAGATCACCGGAATCGGATGCACGGTTTGCAAATGGCAAGCAAAACAAGGATGGCACAATTCTGCGATTAACAGCATTATGCCACTTAGCATGCCACAAGAAACTAAGCTACTGCACTCCAACATATCAACAAGCAATATGGCAGTGATGTACTCAAGATGCTTGACAAAACATGAACAGTGAGCTACGGCTAAATCACACCAGAGCAGGTTCAAACAAGCATGGCAAAATTGCAAAAGATATCAGCTTCACAGACTTGGTGAAAATACTAACATGCCAAAAATAACATCAGGAAACCATGTTTAGAGCAAGCAAACAACATGCTACACGAACATATCATAGCCAATCAAGGCACGGCATGAATCTACTAAATGCATAGAACAAAAATCCCTTACTGATCATGAGCAAACAAGGCACAGAAGATATGATGGAACCCATATAAACATAGTGTCGTGGAATTGTCACGGCAGATGTCCTCGTGCAAGGACTTAGTCGTGGAGCCATCGCAGCTAGGAAGCTTAAAGGGATTAAGCGGGACAAAGGACACGAGGATTATACTGGTTCGGCCCCTTACAGTGAAGGTAAAAGCCTACGTCCAGTTGAGGTTGTATTGATTAGGGTTTCGACGACCAGGAGCTAAACCGCCCTGCCTGGTTATCGATTTGATCTTACTTGTCCTGAACCGCCGCCGGGTCGTCCCTTTATATAGAGAGGTTGACGCCCAGCGGCTCTCAGAGTCCCGGCCGGCTTATAACAGTGCCCGTCTCGGACTCTTAACTACTCTTGCCTTACACTACAAGTCTTGCCATAACGGCGGTTTATAACTACGGGCCTTAAGCCGCCTCCGGGTCTTAAGCCCATTATTGACCCTCCGTCTTCAAGTTTGGTACTGGGATTCGCGTGATGACCATTATGAGTAACCCGGCCCCTCCTGGGCGGGTGACTCTAATGGTTATATCCTCAACATTAGGCCCCAGATTGATTTGAACCGGTTCATGTCAATCTTCAATTCCTTTGAGAGAAAAATCTTCCGGCTTATATTCGTGCAAAATTATAACCCGCCGTGACGTCATCTTCTGGATTCCTGGTAACCCGCCATGACGTCATCTTCCATTAAGTTCATTTTTTATTCTGTCATATCCCAACGGATCTTATCTTTAATGGCCATCCCGAAAATCGAGGCGCTTCTCTGGCGAGATAATCACGCCGCGGCCTCCTCGTTTCTCGCGCCCACTTATTAGCCGCACCTTATAAATAAGCCCGGCCCATAAGCCTTCATTCACTTGTCGCCTCCATCGTCTTCCTCCTCTGACACCGGAGAGCTCGAGCTCCGCCGCCGCCGCTCTCCTGGTCTTCGTCAACCTCGGCCGCTGCATCACCCTGACTTGTCCAGAAAAACGGCGGCGCCCTCCGCGACTCATCAGCACCCGTAAGTCCTTGCCACTCCATAGAATAGATCCACATTAGGGTTCTTGCTGTTCTCCCCTGTTCTTTGCAGTTCATCGCCATTTCTTCGCAGTTTCTTCTACACGGCCCCCTTAGATCCAAAAAACACATAGAACTTGTGCGGCTGTGGTTTCGCACTCATTTTCAATAGCAGCACGCCCCCTTTAGTTGCAAAGAGATCCCCTTAGAGCTCATGAACTTCTCTGTATCAGCTTTCTAGGTCTAGAAATTTTCCCTTTTTAGCCGATCGTTTGATCCAAAATTATTACTGCGATTTGTGAAACTTGTTTGCGCCACACTTAGTCAAAAATTGCATCTGTTTAGCTATGGCGGCTCATATCTCCGGCTTAAAAGAGGCCACGCGCTGTAGTCTTTCCGGCTCATTTATGATAAAGTTTTAGACAACTTGAAGTACTCACGATGCTCTCAGCGGCTTAGATAACCCGACGCAATTAGCCATATGTCATTAGGCCCCTTCATAAGCCGCCATCTTGAATACTGAACTGTAAACTTCCTCCGGCTTATAGTTAAACCGGACATTTCCTTTTGTCATAGGCTTTCGCCTTTCACCATGCCGCCCAAGGCTCCCAAGGCACCCATCACGTGCAACTGGATGAGATCCAATGTTACTGATGACACTTTAGCTGATTTCGTGAAGACGGGTTACCTGCCCAAGAAGGAGGTCATGTCTTATGATGCCCCTGACCCGTCGGAGGAAAGACCTCAACCTAGAGATGGCGAGGTGGTGATATTTGCTGATCACATGAGCCGGGGCTTCGCACCTCCCTGCTCAAAATTCTTTAGAGATGTTCTGAAGTTCTTCGATCTGCGGCCGCAAGACATAGGACCCAATTCCGTGTCAAATATTTGGAACTTTCAAGTATTCTGCGAAGTATATCTTGGAGAAGAGCCCAGCCTACTGCTTTTTAGGGAGTTGTTTTATCTGAACCGCCAGAATGAGTGCGCCAACGGGCCTACCTTGGAACTTGGTGGAATTTCCATTCAACGACGGAGAGATTGCCTTTTTCCTTATGCTGAGCCGCCAAGCCACCCCAAAGACTGGAACCAGACATGGTTCTACTGCCAAGACACTTCTCCGGCTGATGAGAGCCCTCTGCCCGGCTTTCGTGCCTTGCGTCTGGAACCAACTCACCCCCTGCCAGACAAACTATCTCAAGCTGAATGTCAACCGCTGATCCCTACCATCAACAAGATTAAGGCTCTTCTGGGAAATGGCCTTAACGGCGTTGATCTTGTCCGGGTCTGGATTTCTTGGCGGGTGATTCCCCTGAGCCGCCGCCCCGTCTTAATGTGTGATTACACGGGCCGGAAGGATGACCCTCTGCGGCACAGCTCCAACGATCTACCTGAGGACGTCGTGGACGACATGACCAAGTCTCTCTTGAATGAGAGCTTAGCCGACTGCGAAGGACCGGCTTAAGCCCCTTCTGCCAAGCTAATCCGGCTCCGGCGGTAAGCCACCAATCTGAGCACTTTGCCTTCCATTTTAACAGTCTTCGTTTTAACTTCAAGGAAACCTTTATTGCATTTTTCCAGGCTAATGACAAGTTCTGGAAGGTCAAGTATGACCATGAGGCTGCTAAAAAAGCCAGGAAGGCTAAGAAAGCCGCCAGGAGAGCCACTCCCCGTAAGAAGGGAAGTAGGCCTAGCGCCTCAGAGCTGCTTCAGTTGGATGATAGCTCCGAGTCAGAGGTAACCCTTGATTCGTTAGGCTCCTATTCTGCTTTTCGTTTGCTTTTTAACCACCTTATTGACTTGATTATCCGCAGGATGATACCGGAGCGAGTAACCTGGTGACTGGAGAGGTAACTATACTTTCCTCCGACTCGGACCCCTTGCCAAGGCTGAAAGTCCGAAGAGTAACCCGGAAAGTAAGATTTTCGCATCCTTTAGCTTATCAAGATCCTCAATGTCTTTTGAAGCAACAGATTCATGAGAGCCGGAGGCAAACCCGGGCCAGCAAGGATGCAGACCTGTCCTCCGGCTTACCCGAGGCATCAAGAAAGTGCCGGACTGAGGTTATCTCCAACTTATACCCTTTCCATCCTTTAACGGGCATCACTCGTCAACCACTCAATTCGTCTGATTCAAATTATCAGGAAACTTCACCTTCCTCTGGTGACTCCATGCAATCTAACCTGCCGGCTTTCAAGATCGCACCCGGGTAATGATAATCATCTCATTTGTGCTTATCTTATTTATGTTTTTTGTACTAATCTTTTGACTTTCAGTGCCCAAGCCAAGCTCAGCAAAAGGGCCAAGAAAAATAAGCCGGTCGAAGAGCCGGCTCAAGGGCCGCCATCTGCCTCAGCTCCTGAAGCCACCGCTCCAACCGACGAGCCAGTCATAGAGGCTTCTACTAACCCGGAGATCCCCAGCCCAGCTCAGCCGGCTGATGACCTGGACGTCGTAATCACCCAGACAGAGTTTGTCGAGCCAGGGAGACCCACTGTGCTGGCCAAATGCTCTGCCAAAGAAGAACTGCTGGAGCGCCGCAGGGCCAGACTGGAGATCACTGACTATGCTAACTTGAGCATTGGAGACATTGTTTCTGGTTACATTGGTCAAGTGCACAAGAGCCGGGACTTAGAGATTGACATGGTAAAGCAGATACAGCAAAAATCTGAGGTACCACTCTCTTGCTTACTCCATAGTCATCCTTACCATGCTAGCCCCCAAGTCTACCACTGATGATAGAATATGTTGTAGACTTAACTTCCGGCTTACTTTCATGAACCGGCAATTTGTAAATAGAATCTTTCAACATGCATTAGCCCCCAAGTGCCAAGTGTCTTTGCTTGCAAAGTGCTTGGGACTTTAATGCTGCATAATAATCACTCATACTATAACCCGGAATTTGTACAGGCTGCCTGCAAGAAATTTGAAGCTGAAATCTCTGAGCTGAAGAACCGCCTGAAGACTCAGGAAACTGAAAGCCGGAAGGCCAACGCCAAATTTGAGTTCAGTGTTGCAGCACAAGAAAAGCTGAAGAAGAAATTTGAAACCGAAAGGAAGACTTGGGCCGAGGAGAAAACTGCTTTGGTCAGCCGGGCCGAACAAGCAGAGGCTGCTCTGACGGAGAGAACTGCCGAACTCTCCGGCTTAAAGCGCCATGTGTCACAGATGGTCGCCGCAATCTTCGGTAAGTCATTCTGCAAGCCTTTAACAAGCTTACATTCTTTATGTCTTAGAAATCCCACATTTGCCATAAGGTCACCTAATTTTGTTATGTAGGTCCCAGAAGCTCCAACCTTAATCAGAATGTTCTGACCAAGTTGAAGGCCGTGTACACCTTTGTGGAGCAACTCTACACCGGGTCACATCGTGCGTTAGCCATTGTGGCTCTGTCCAACGAGGTTCCGACTCACCTGGCGGATATACTCAGGCGGCTTGCCGTTCTTCCTCAGCGCTTCCAAGAGCTACGACGGGCCTCTGCAAGAGCCAGAGCTATAGCTGCTTTGAGCCGGGCCAAGGCTTTTCTTCCGGAGCTAGACCCGGCCGACATCGCTCTTGGATATCCCAGCCTGAAGGAAGACGGCACCCCCTTTGATCAAAAAGACTTTGCTGCCTGTGTGAAGAGCGTGCGCCCGGTGGCCACCGTGATTGGGAATGACACCGACCTTACCAAGTATCAACCGGGCTACGACGCGGAAAATCAGAGGATCCCCACTCCACGTTATGAAGCCATCAGCTTGATCCCTCCGACTCGTAAGCATACCTTCGCCCCAGAAGTTGACCTGGCCGGGTTAATTGATGACGAGGCTCAATTTGAAGCTTTGAGCGGCATTGACTGGAAATCATCAACCTTCCAGGTCATGGAACCAGCCGGAGGAGCGGAGAGGGATGAGCCGGAAGCTTCAACTCAACAAGCACCTTGACTTCTAGGCGGCTCATGGTTTAAACAATGCCTCACCTTTTGGACTCGGGGAGTCTTGTAATAGAGTAGGACAAATACTTAATTTTGTCGTGCCATCGTGCACGTGTTGAATGCTTAACTCCATTCAAGTTGCTTCTTTATATTCCTCCGGGTTATGTTCGACCATCTACTTTCCTTAAGTTAAAGAACTGTCTTTAATCATCCTGCACGGAAAATAAATCACAAGTCTCTGGGCGGCTTACCGCACTGAGAGTCATATGCTATATATATAACCCGGAATATGGATTAAAATCATAAAAGACTGGCCCTCAATTATATCCTCGAAGTAACCATGATAGCATACTTACAAGCCTTCAAGTATACTTCCGGTTTATGTAACCCGAATAATAAGGTTGGTACCTCAACTTCGGTTTACCAGCATTGATAATGCTTATTGTGTGTTACTAATCATTGTGAATCAAACTTAAGTCGGCGGAGTAAAAACCGCCCTTGCACACTGTTGATATGACCAGAAGAACTTGTTGTAAATCAGAAGATCAAAACTTAGGGGCTTCCGGTTCGAATACGACCAGAGACCCGTCCCAAAGGGGTTAAGCTAAGATTCGAATGCGATCATATAGCCCCCAGTGGGTTTGGCGTTGCCGATCAAGAGGGTATTGACAGCTATGTTCTCTTTGGTTCGAATACAACCAATGTTTGAACAGAAGCCCCCAAATGACCTTAAGAGTTGTTTATCGACGCTGATTCGAATACGATCCACGTCGGTTCCCAAAGGGGGTTAAACTATGATTCAAATATGATCAAGAAAAACTCCCCAATGAGCTCGGCAATTTGCCAATCAAGTGGGTATCGACAGCTATGTTCTCTTTGGCTCGAATACGACCTATGTTTGAACAGGAAGCCCCCAGGTGACCTTATTGTTTACGGCTAGATTCGAATACGATCATAAGCCGGATCCACCTCCAAGTGACCATGTGATGTTGTAATGGAAATAACACGTTTACCTTTGGAGGAGAAAAGGACAGAGGTCCTGCTTTATTATTTATCACAATATATACATGGCTATAGAAATATGTACATTATGAGAGCCGGTGGCTCAAGTGTAATAAGGCCGAAGCTGAGCTATGTTCCACGGCTGACGGGTCTCTTCCTCCGACTTGCGTGAATCTTTGTGCTCCCGAACGTCGATAAGGTAGTATGACCCATTGTGCAAGTTCTTGCTGACCACGAAGGGCCCTTCCCAAGGCGGGGATAACTTGTGTACATCTGTTTGATCTTGGATGAGCCGGAGCACCAGATCACCTTCCTGGAAGACCCGGGACTTAACCCGGCGGCTGTGATAACGGCGCAAGTCTTGTTGGTAAATTGCCGAGCGAGCTGCTGCCACATCACCCTGCTCGTCCAACAAGTCAAGAGCATCTTGGCGCGCCCGCTCATTATCCGCCTCAACATAAGCCGCCACTCGAGGCGAGTCATGACGGATGTCGCTGGGGAGGACTGCTTCCGCTCCATAAACCATGAAGAAAGGCGTGTAACCCGTAGATCTGTTAGGAGTTGTATTGATGCTCCATAACACAGAGGGTAACTCCTCCACCCAACAACCCGGCGTCCGTTGCAAAGGGACCAAAAGCCGGGGCTTGATGCCTTTCAAAATCTCCTGATTAGCTCTCTCAGCTTGACCATTGGATTGAGGGTGAACCACTGACGAAACATCAAGTCGAATATGGTCTCGTTGACAAAACTCCTCCATGGAGCCTTTAGACAGATTGGTACCATTGTCAGATATAATGTTGTGTGGAAAACCAAAGCGAAATATCACCCTTTTCATGAACTGAACCGTCGTGGCTGCGTCACACTTGCTAACTGGCTTTGCCTCAACCCACTTTGTGAACTTGTCAACTCCCACCAAGAGGTGGGTCTTCTTATCCCTGGACCTTTTAAAAGGCCCAACCATATCAAGCCCCCAGACCGCAAATGGCCAAGTAATTGGAATCATCCTCAGCTCTTGAGCCGGCACATGAGCCCGTCCCGAGAACCTTTGACAACCGTCACATTTACTGACCAAGTCCTCTGCATCAGCATGAGCCGTCAGCCAGTAAAAACCATGACGAAAAGCCTTGGCCACAAGGGATTTTGAGCCGGCGTGATGGCCACAATCCCCTTCATGAATTTCACGTAAGATTTCTTGACCCTCCACAGGGGAAACACAACGCTGGAAAGTTCCAGGAACACTGCGACGATGCAGCTCGCCATTGATAATGACCATTGACTTAGACCGCCGGGTTATTTGTCTGGCCAGAGTTTCATCCTCAGGTAAATCTCCCCGGGTCATGTAAGCCAAGTATGGTACTGTCCAGTCTGGGGTGATGTGGAGAGCCGCCACCAACTGTGCCTCCGGGTCAGGGACAACCAAGTCTTCCTCTGTAGGCAACTTAACAGAAGGGTTATGCAAGATATCCAAGAAGGTATTAGGCGGCACCGGCTTTCGCTGAGAGCCCAGCCGGCTTAAAGCATCAGCCGCCTTGTTCTTCCTTCGATCGATATGCTCTACTTGATAACCCTGAAAATGTCCTGCAATGGCATCAACTTCGCGGCGATAAGCCACCATGAGAGGGTCCTTGGAATCCCACTTGTCCGACACTTGTTGGGCCACTAAATCTGAGTCGCCAAAGCACCTTACCCGGCTCAAGCTCATCTCCTTAGCCATCCGAAGACCATGGAGCAAGGCCTCATACTCAGCCGCATTGTTAGTACAAGGAAACATCAACCGTAGCACATAACAAAACTTGTCACCTTTAGGGGAAGTCAATACAACTCCAGCCCCCGAGCCCTCCAATTGCCTAGACCCGTCGAAGTGTATAGTCCAATATGTATTATCGGGTTTCTCTTCAGGCGCCTGCAGCTCTGTCCAATCGTTGATGAAATCCACCAATGCTTGAGATTTGACAGCAGTGCGCGGCACATATTTCAAACCATGAGGCCCAAGCTCTATAGCCCACTTAGCCACTCTCCTTGTAGCTTCTCTGTTTTGGATGATATCTCCTAGAGGAGCAGAACTAACCACAGTGATAGGGTGACCCTAGAAATAATGCTTAAGCTTCCGGCTTGCCATGAACACCCCGTAAACAAGCTTCTGCCAATGTGGATACCGTTGTTTGGACTCAATGAGCACTTCGCTGACATAGTAAACCGGCCGCTGAACCGGATACTCCTTACCCTCTTCCTTGCGCTCCACCACCACAGCCACACTGACGGCTCGTGTGTTAGCGGCTACATACAGTAATAAGGGCTCCTTGTCAACCGGAGCAGCAAGAACTGGGGGCTCAGCCAGCTATCTCTTCAAATCCTCAAAAGCAGCATTAGCAGCATCATTCCAGACAAAGTTGTTTGTTTTCTTCATCAGTAGGTACAGTGGCATGGCCTTTTCACCCAAACGGCTGATAAACCGGCTCAAAGCAGCGATGCGGCCTGCCAGACGCTGGACGTCGTTGATGCACGCCAGCTTAGCCAGAGAGGTGATTGCCTTTATCTTTTCCGGGTTAGCTTCAATGCCTCTGTTAGAAACCAGGAAACCCAAGAGCTTGCCTGCGGGAACACCAAAAACACACTTGGCCGGGTTAAGCATCATCTTGTAAACCCGGAGATTATCAAAGGTTTCTCTAAGGTCATCGACCAGGGTCTCCTTCTCCCTGGACTTAACCACAATATCATCCACATAGGCATGAACATTGCGCCCAATCTGGTTATGAAGACAATTCTGCACACAACGCTGATAAGTCGCCTGTGCACTCTTGAGTCCAAAAGGCATAGACACATAACAGAAGGCTCCAAAGGGAGTGATGAACGCCGTCTTCTCCTGGTCCTTAACTGCCATTTTAATCTGATGGTATACAGAATAGGCATCCAAAAAACTTAAGCGCTCACATCCCGCCGTAGCATCAATAATCTGATCAATACGGGGGAGAGCAAAAGGATCAGCCGGACATGCCTTGTTTAAGTCCGTGTAGTCCACACACATCCGCCAGGTGCCGTTCTTCTTGAGCACGAGCACCGGGTTAGCTAACCATTCTGGATGAAAGACTTCGACAATAAACCCGACGGCCAAGAGCTGGGCCACCTCCTCACCAATGGCTTTCCGCCTCTCCTCATTAAACCGCCGAAGGAATTGCCTGACCGGCTTAAATTTCGGATCAATATTGAGAGTGTGCTCAGCGAGTTCTCTAGGTACACCTGGCATGTCAGAAGGTTCCTATGCAAAAATGTCCCTATTCTCACGGATGAAGTCGATGAGCGCGCTTTCCTATTTTGGATCCAGATTGGCACTGATGCTAAACTGCTGAGATGAGTCACCTAGAACGAAATCAACAAGTATAGTCTCATCAGCTGACTTAAATTTCAGTGCCGGCTCATGCTCCGTGGTCGGCTTTTTCAGATATGTCATATCTGTTGGGTCAACATTGTCCTTGTAAAACTTCAACTCCTCTGTTGCACAAACAGATTCTGCATAAGCCGCGTCACCTTCCTCACACTCCAAGGCTATCTTTCGCTGCCATGAACCGTAATGGTCCCATTGTGACCCGGCATCTTGAGCTGTAAATATACGTAACACGGTCGTGCCATGAACTTGGCGTAAGCCGGCCGCCCAAATATGGCATGATACAGACTTCTTATCTTGACCACCTCAAAGGTCAATTTTTCTGCCCTGTAGTTGTACTCATCTCCAAAGGCCACTTCTAGCTCGATCTTACCAACTGGATAAGCCGACTTACCAGGCACCAAACCATGGAAAACAGTATTGGACTGGCTGAGGTTCTTATCAATCAACCCCATACGACGGAAGGTCTCATAATAGAGGATGTTGATGCTGCTGCCTCCATGCATGAGCACCTTAGTGAACTTATATCCTCCCACCTGGAGAGCCACCACCAGGGCCAGGTGACTCGGATTATCAACCCGGGGAGGGTGATCCTCCCTACTCCACACAATAGGCTGCTCAGACCATCTCAAATAGCGTGGAACCGCCGGCTCAACAGCGTTCATAGCCCTCTTATGAAGCTTCTGATCTCGCTTACACAGACTGGAGGTAAACACATGATATTGTCCACCATTGAGCTGCTTTGGATTGGTCTGGTATCCCCCTGCTGCTGTTGATGACCCTGGCCGGACTGCTGATTAAAGCCCCCTTGAACATTCTAAGGATTGGAATTTGAGCCGCCGCCCGGGCCATGAAAACCGCCGGCGCTTGAGCCGCCGCCCGAGTCATTGTTGCCATTAAAGGCATTGGAATTCTTAAAGGCTTTCATGATCGTGCAATCTTTCCATAGATGAGTAGCTGGCTTCTCCCTAGAGCCATGCCTTGGACAAGGCTCATTCAACAACTGCTCAAGCGTTGGGCCTGAATCGCCGGCTCGGGGAGGTGGCCTCCCCTTACGTCGCTTGTTGTTACCCTGTGAGCTAGCATTGGCCACAAACTCTATGCTGCCATTAGCCTTACACTTGCTACCTCCTTGGTTCGCCGGGTTATGTTGAGGACCCTTGCCATTGCCGTTCTTCTTTCCCTTCCCTGTCCTTTCTTCATCTGACGCGGGGTCCTTGGTACTATCAGAGTCGGCGTACTTGACGAGAGCCGCCATCAGCGTACCCATATCATTGCAATCGCGCTTGAGCCGCCCGAGTTTCATCTTCAGGGGCAGGAAACGACAATTCTGCTCCAACATTAAAACTGCAGAGCCGGCATCCATCTTATCAGATGAATGTATTATCTCTTTGACCCGGCGAACCCAATGGGTCGTAGACTCACCCTCCTGCTGTTTACAGTTGGTCAAATCCACAATTGACATAGACTGCCTACAGGTATCTTTGAAGTTTTGGATGAAACGGGCTTTCAGCTCAGCCCAAGACCCGATAGAATTCGGTGGCAGCCTTTCAACCAAGTGCGGGCAGTCCCATCTAACATCATGGTGAAGTACTTGGCCATTGCCGCTTCGCTGACCTCCAGCAACTCCATGCCCATCTCGTAACTCTCGATCCAGGCTCCGGGTTGTAAATCAGCCGTGTAATTAGGCACCTTCCTAGGCCCTTTGAAATCCTTGGGCAGCCGTTCATTGCGGAGAGCCGGCACCAGACAAGGGACACCCCCAGTCCTCGTAGGTATACTCGCGTCGATGGAAGCCGTCGGATAAGCCGGGGGTGGCTGGTAAGCCGTCAACTGAGGCACCTGCTCCGCCTCTTGCCGTGCCCTGTCTTGGTCTACCGCGTGAAAGGCCCCATTATGAGCCGGGCCGTGGCCAGGAGGCAAGTCATGGCGTCGGACATTACTTGATCCGGTCGCTGAGACCATGTGTCTGCTATAACTCGGGCTCCGGCCTGGACGAGGGGTTGAATGGATCCTGTCCCGGCTATAAGAATATGCCTCTTGCTGCGCCAGAGCCATCTGAAGGAGTTCTCTGACCCGGCGGGTTTCAACCGCCATTGGAGAGTCACCATCAATTGGGAGAGCCGCCAGCCGTGCCGCTGCGGCGACCATGTTTTCCAACGGGTTGGCATAATGACCCGGCGGTATTGGCACTTACTTAGGCGGGGTAGGGTTCACCCGGGGAGGCCCCATCACTTGGGGCTGAATTGGCGTTCCAGCCCCGGGCACTATGATCTCTGGCGGGTTACTAGGCCCTGCCCCAGGCGTGTTGAAGAGGTTTCGAGGATCGTAAACCGGAGGGAGTCGAGATTGGGCCTTTTGATGCCTCCTTCTCATGACCTAATTGGACGCGTTTTTATCCATCGTGAGCCGGAAAGATTGTGCCTGGATCAGCTGAGTCTGGGCGTCGAGAGCCGCTCTCTCTGCAGCCATCCTGATCCCTTCTGCCGCTAGATCCTCCTTGGCTTTTACTAGATCCAACTTTTACTGTGCCACCTCCGCGTCATGCTGAGCTTGATCCGCCGGGGCAACCGCAGCGGTCAACAGGGCCATCATCTTGTCCGTGAGATCCATCAGCACCTGAGCCAGCGGGGGCACCGGGCTTCCTGACCCGGAGGCGGGGTTTTGAACAGGCTGTGCGCCGGCCATGAAGATTCCAACCCGGCTCGGCGGCTCAAAGGGGTCCGGAATGCTGTCGCCATCGGAACAACCCCTGAGCCGGTCATCCTGAAGTTGATACAATGAGTTTGACTCATCCGTAGACGACTCGCCGTCAGAGCCGGCGGCCGTCTCATCACCAGATCCAGATCCTTCAGAGAGTCCTCCATGGACACATCCCACGAAAGCGTGCTTCAAGGCAGGTAGAGCCCGGGCGGGTCGTGCGCGCTGAGCCGTCTCGATTAGACCGGCGCAGAGATCCGGCTTAGGGCCCGGTTCACCAATCTTGCCAATGAAGACATGAATTCCGCCGAAGGGGACCCGGTACCCGTACTCAATTGAGCCGGCGTCGGGGCCCCAGTTTGCATCGTCGATGTAGAGCTTGCTGCGACGACTCTTGGTCATCCGGCCCACAGCGTATCCCTTGAGCCCTTCGAAGCTGCCCTTCAAGAACTCAAATCCACCGTGCGTCAGTCCCACGGTGGGCGCCAACTGTCGTGGAATTGTCACGGCAGATGTCCTCGTGCAAGGACTTAGTCGTGGAGCCATTGCAGCTAGGAAGCTTAAAGGGGTTAAGCGGGACAAAGGACACGAGGATTATACTGGTTCGGCCCCTTACAGTGAAGGTAAAAGCCTACGTCTAGTTGAGGTTGTATTGATTAGGGTTTCGACGAACAGGAGCTAAACCGCCCTGCCTGGTTATCGATTTGATCTTACTTGTCCTGAACCGCCGCCGGGTCGTCCCTTTATATAGAGAGGTTGACGCCCAGCGGCTCTCAGAGTCCCGGCCGGCTTATAACAGTGCCCGGCTCGGACTCTTAACTACTCTTGCCTTACACTACAAGTCTTGCCATAACGGCGGTTTATAACTACGGGCCTTAAGCCACCTCCGGGTCTTAAGCCCATTATTGACCCTCCGTCTTTAAGTTTGGTACTGGGCTTTGCATGATGACCATTATGAGTAACCCGGCCCCTCCTGGGCGGGTGACTCTAATGGTTATATCCTCAACACGTAGCAAATTTTATTACCAGATTCAGACTTTGCAGAAAACAGAGCATGGCATTAACAGAATTATGAAGGCATCTTTGCGAGCTCGATTCACTCGTCAGAAGGCATTGCAAGACAAGATAAGCATAGAATCAGCAAGAAGACATGTTCATGAAACTAACCATGGAACAAGCTCATAGCATGTAAGAATCAACTACAACAACCTTGGCAAAATTGATTAACATGTAAACAATCTGCCAGGAACATTTTATAGCAAAAGTAGAGGAAGATTGAGACATGCTAGGTCACTCCATAATTGCAAATAGGAGCAAGGATGGATAGAGCACATCCATATGTCCAAAACATCCTTACTGAACATACTCAAAAGTGGCATGGATCTCACTGTAGCAACATGAATACATGGCATAAAAATAACAGCAGGGAAAAGACAGTGAAATTCTAAGTCCCTGAAATCAGCAATATCACGAGAGCTACTTTGCATGCTTGTGCTAGTCATCACATTAATCATAAAAATACATGGCATACACCCCTATAAAGATAGCATGGCATAGCCCAAAACACATGTAGAGCTCGTGCCCATATGCAACACCCAGTAAATGTAGCAAAAATGACAAATGCTCATAAACTGATAAGAGTCAGCACCTAACATTTTATGGCACTCTTGCATCAACAATTTGGGCATCAAGATGGACTCAAACAAGCATGGCACAATGGAACAAAATGAATAGCACATTATAATGAACATTTCGATATATTATATGCATGAAACGAAGCTACGGGCACAGAGTTATGGCATGATGAACAGGGGCTAAAAAATATAGCAGAAAAACGACTTAGACGAAATCAACCTCTCGAAAACTGGATCTAGGGTTTGCACGTTCTTCGAGGATGACCGGGGAGCTCGCCGGAGTTGCTGCTGCGGTGGCCGGAGAGGGAGAGGGGGGGTCGCTGGAGCGCGTACTCGCCGAATCCGGCCCTCCCACGGCCGGATGTGGCCGGAGGAGCTGCGACGGCGAGCGGGGACGCGAGGCGCGGCCGGGCGACGA
>NC_057799.1:505846750-505869549 GCF_018294505.1 Triticum aestivum
CGGGCCCCGCGGGCCCGAATCGGGTCCGGCGGGCCGCAGCGGCGGGGACGGCGTGGTGGACACGTGGCACGCCGCCAGTGGCTGCTGGGCGGCAACGAATTCGTTCGGTGGCGGCAGAGGGCGATTTCTAGGGTTTTGGACCCGGATTTGGACGGGGAGGACATATTTATAGGTAGGAGGAGGTAGGAGTGTCCAAATGGAGTGTAGTTTTCCACCACGCGATTGTGATCCGACGGCGGAGGACATGGAAGGGGTTTGGAAGGGTTATTGGACTGTTTTGGTGGGGTGTTGGGCTGCAACACAAAAGAGGCCTCCGCGGTTACTCGGTTAACCGTTGGAGCATCAAACGACCTCCAAATGGAACGAGACTTGACAGGCGGTCTACCGGTGGTGTACCAAGGCCGCTTGGCAAATCTCGGTCCATTCCGAGAATGTTTAGTGCCCGCACACGAAAAGAGGCAAAAGGGGGCGCTGGAGGAGGTAGGAGTGTCGGATTGCAAAACGGACAACGCGGAAAATGCTCGGACGCATGAGACGAACATGTATGCAAATGAGATGCACATGATGACATGATATGAAATTCATGACATGGACAAAATGCAAAACAAAGACAAAACCCAACCACGAGGGAATCTCATAACTTAACGCCGAAAATGGCAAGAGTCGGAGTACAAATATGGCAAGTTACATCCGGGGCGTTACAACACTCCACCACTACGACAGGATCTCGTCGCGAGATCTAGGACTGGAAGAACTCCGGATATTCGGAACGGAGGTGGTCCTCGCGCTCCCAGGTGGCTTCTCGGTTGGAATGGTGTGACCACTTCACTTTCAGGAATTTGATAGACTTGTTGCGAGTCTTGCGCTCGGTTTCTTCAAGAATAGCAACAGGGTGCTCATGGTAAGACAAATCTTCTTGGAGGTCAATCTCTTCGAAGTTGATGGTGCGCTCAGGAGTCTTGAAGCACTTGCGAAGCTGTGACACGTGAAACACATCGTGCACATTTGCGAAGTTGGACGGAAGCTCAAGTTGATAGGCGAGGTCGCCTCTGTTGCCAATGATCTTGAAAGGACCCACATATATAGGGGCAAGCTTCCCTTTGATACCGAAGCGATGAGTGCCTTTCATTGGAGAGACGCGGAGGTAGACATGGTCTCCGATCTCGAAAACCAAATCACGGTGCTTGCTATCATAGTAACTCTTTTGACGCGATTGCGCGGCTTTGAGATTTTCACGGATGACTTTACACATTTCTTCTGCTTCTGTGATTAAGTCATTGCCAAGAAGTTGGCGTTCACCAGTCTCTGACCAATTGTGAGGAGTACGACACTTTCTGCCACATAGAATCTCGAATGGGGCCTTGCCCGAACTCGCTTGGAAGCTGTTGTTGTAGGAGAACTCGGCATATGGGAGGAAATCTTCCCACTTCATACCAAAAGAGATGACACAAGCCCTGAGCATATCTTCAAGGATTTGATTGACTCGCTCGACTTGGCCACTAGTTTGAGGATGGAAAGCTGTGCTGAAGCGAATGTTGGTGCCCATGGCCTTCTGGAAGGAGTCCCAGAACTTAGAAGTGAAGATACTTCCATGATCTGAAGAAATCAATTGTGGAATGCCGTGCAAGGAGACAATCCTGGAGGTGTATAGCTCTGCCAACTGAGCTGCTGTGATAGATTCTTTGATAGGAAGAAAATGAGCCACTTTAGTAAGCTTGTCGATGACAACGAAGATAGCATCATTTCCATGCTTGGACTTAGGAAATCCAGTCACGAAGTCCATTTCGATATGATCAAACTTCCATTCTGGAATAGCAAGAGGTTGCAGGAGACCAGCTGGTCGTTGGTGTTCTGCTTTCACCCTTCTGTAGACGTCACATTCATTCACGAATTGAGCGATTTCCCGCTTCATTCGAGTCCACCAATACGACTGCTTGAGGTCATGGTACATCTTCGTACTTCCATGATGAATGGAAAGAAGAGAATTGTGTGCTTCATTCATTATGACCTTCCTTAGATCACCTTTGGGAACCAAAATCCGGTCCTCGACGAATAAAGTGTCTCTGTCATCAATGCGATAGCACTTGTATTTGGAAATGCCCTTGTCAATACCATGTTTCACCTTCTTCACCATGGTATCCAGGAGTTGTACCTCACGAATTTGATCTTCCAAAGTAGGAGAGACTAGGAGGTTGGCAAGAAAGCCTTGAGGAACAACTTGGAGATTCAGTTTGCGGAAAGCTTCACAAAGGTCCGGTTGGAAGGGCTTGAGGATTAAGCTGCTGCAATAAGCCTTCCCGCTCAAAGCATCTGCAATGACGTTGGCCTTTCCTGGAGTATATTCAATACTTGGATTGTACTCTTGAATCATTTCGACCCATCGAGTTTGCCTGAGGTTGAGGTTGGGCTGAGTGAAGATATACCTGAGACCCTTGTGATCGGTGAAAATGTCCACTTTCCTTCCCAACAAGAGATGTCTCCATGTTATTAATGCATGGACAACTGCCGCCAACTCAAGACCGTGAGTGGGGTAGTTCTTTTCGTTGGGCTTCAACTGACGAGAGGTATAGGCCACAACTTTCTTCTCTTGCATTAACACAGCACCGGGACCTTGAAGAGAAGCATCACAGAAAACTTCGAATGGCTTGGATTCATCAGGAGGAGTTAAGACAGGAGTTGTGACGAGTTTCTCTTTGAGAGTGTTGAAAGCAACGTCACACTCAGGAGTCCAGACATACTTCACATGCTTCTGGAGGAGGTTGGAAGGAGGCTTTGCAATCTTAGAGAAATTCTCAACGAATCTTCGGCAATAGCTTGCAAGTCCAAGAAAACTGCGAAGCTGCTTGACATTCTGAGGAGGTTCCCAATTCACAACTGCAGACACCTTCTCGGGATTAACAGTGATGCCCTTGGCAGAGATGATATGACCAAGGTAAAGAACTTCATCAAGCCAAAACACACATTTGGAAAACTTCGCATAGAATTGATACTCTCTGAGCTTGTCGAGCACCAATCGCAAATGTTTGGCATGATCCTTCTTATTCTTGGAGAAGACCAAGATATCATCGAGATACACCAAGACGAATTCATTGGTGTAGGGGTTGAAGATGAAGTTCATCATTCGAGAGAACGTTGGAGGAGCATTGACAAGGCCGAAAGACATGACAGTATATTCATAAGAACCAAAGCTTGTTCTGAATGTTGTCTTGGGAATATTTTCTTCACGAATGCGAATCTGATGATAACCCATCCGGAGGTCAAGCTTGGAGAATACTTTAGCACCTTTAAGTTGCTCGAAAAGCTCATTGATGTTGGGAAGTGGATACTTGTTCTTTATTGTCTTCTTGTTCAATGGACGGTAATCGACGCAAAGTCGGTCCGTGCCATCCTTCTTCTGGACAAAAAGAACTCCACAACCCCATGGAGATGAACTCGGTCTGATCAGACCCAGACGCTCTTGTTCATCGAGCTGTTTCTTCAATTCCTTCAGCTCTTTTGGCCCAAGCTTGTATGGACGCTTGCAAACGGGTTCTGTACCGGGCTCAAGATCGATAACGAACTCGACTGGCCGGTGAGGAGGCATTCCCGGAAGCTCTTCTGGAAAGACATCTTGGTACTCACAAACGACTGGAATCTGAGAGATTGCGTCTAGCTCGCCCTTCTCATTGAGAGAGAATAACCGAATGGTCTCATCATGAGCGGCATAGATGATCACATCCTCAGAAGAGTGTGTCAATTGAATTTCCCTGGCAGCACAATCAAGTTGAGCCTTGTGCTTAGAAAGCCAGTCCATCCCGAGAATTAGATCAATATCAGAGTCGCCAAGAACCATTGGAGAAGATAAAAATTTATAGTTGCCCATCTTGATAGAAACAACCGGAGCCATCATTTTGGTATTCATGAACAAGCCCGGAGAGGAAACCGCTATCGGCTTAGGCAGATCGATAGTATGCAAATTGTTCATGGATGCAAAAGGTCTTGATATGAAAGAAATAGATGCACCAGTATCGAATAAGACTTTTGCAGGAATATCATTAACTGAGAGATTACCCATTATCACATTAGTAGATTCCTCCGCTTGAGCTGCATTCATCATGTTCACCTTTGCAGACTTGGGATTATGCTTGACCACTGCATTGCTTGAAGATCTCACAGGAGGCGGAGGCGGAAGGCGCCTTTGGTTGAAGCATTTGTTCGCATAGTGACCTTTTTGCTGAGATTTGTTGCAAGTCACCTCTGAGAGCGGACGATGATAAGGACCATTAGACCTTGGAGCTTGATTCTGAGACTTGTTCTGATAGCCCGGGTTGGGTGGGTGGGAAAATCCATGGCCACCTTTGTTCTTCTGCTGGTAAGGCTGACGAAACGGAGGAGGAGGAGGCAACCAGAACTTCTGTTGCTTAGCTACCACTAGTGAGGAAGAAGAAGACTGAACTGCGTCCCTGACTCTCTTCTTAGAAGCCTCACACTTGAGCTGAGCAGCTTCTTGCTTCAGTGCCATGTTGTAGAATTCATCATACTTGGTCGGTTCAAAAAGCACGAGAGCTAATTGCAGATCTTCTCTGAGGCCACCTCTGAATTGATAAATCATGCTCTTTTCATCAGGGACGTCTTGCTTAGCGAAGCGAGCGAGTTTCTGAAACTGGGTATTGTATTGATACACGGACATGCTGCCTTGCTTGAGATTGCGGAACTCCTCACGCTTGCTCTCAATAACACTTTGTGGAATGTGGTGAGCTTTGAAGTCTCAGCGGAAATCATCCAAGGTAATCACACGACTTCCTCTGGAATCTTTGTATTGTTGATACCACTCAGCAGCTTGATCCTTTAGTTGAAAAGAAGCAAACTTGACAAAGTACTCAGGCCTGACATTGCTCCATTCAAAATGCTTGTTGATGTCCACGAGCCAATCATCGGCGTCTGTGGCCTCGGGGCAGTAGCTGAAAGACTTCGGCAAATTTGCAAGGAACTGGTTGAGGGTAGCGAAGTGAGGCTGATTGTTGCCTTGGCCTTGATTTCCTTGGTTGCCTTGCCCTTGGGTGCGCTCTTGCAAGAGTTGCAAAATCATCTGGGCACTGGCGTTGGTGGCTGCCATGACAGCTTGCCATGCCTCCGGAGGCGGAGGAGGTGGCGGAGGGTTCGCCTGACTCCCATCATTGCGTTCCGGATTCTGACGCGTTGGCGGAGCCATCCTGAAGAGGGTGACATCCATTAGCATCTTGATAGACAGAGAGGCAAGTTGAATCAACGGATAGAAATTGCCACATATAGTCTTCACAATAAACATTCGAACGAGGATGAACGAATGAATTCCATAGTAAATCATCACACTTCCATAAGTTGAGAAGCCACTTAGAAAAAGGTATGGAATCAACATTTGACTTTGAAGCAACTCGAATACCACAACTCAAAACAAAACAAAGGATTGGCTTGCAGAATAAGCCGGAACAAACATATGATAGAGATTTCGTCCGAAGTTTTCGTGGTGGGGACCACACGGGCTCGATCGTACAGCACCATCATGTAGAAGGCAGTGCACATGACATACGAAGCATCCCCGAGTCAGCATAGCCAAGGATTCTTTAAGACACCACGAGACCACTGTAAAACCAACTGTGGATAGGCGGACCACTAGACGTCGAACCCCAATCTCATATCATGCATCTATCGGAAAGATATCCTAAGAGCTACTTGAATTCCCACTTATAAACTCCCGAAACTTTCTGGTTATGCAATCAGGTGTTGGGGATACAGGGGACACAATATATCTCACCCAAACTAGCAATACCTAGATACAGCTGTATCCATCCTTCAACTCATAACCAAGAAACCTTCGGAAATCATTTACCTCAACCTTCGAAAAGCATCTGTCGTGGAATTGTCACGTCAGATGTCCTAGTGCAAGGACTTAGTCGTGGAGCCATCGCAACTAGGAAGCTTAAAGGGGTTAAACAGGGCAAAGGAACGCGAGGGTTATACTGGTTCGGCCCCTTGCGGTGAAGGTAAAAGCCTACGTCCAGTTGAGGTGGCATTGATTAGGGCTTCGATGACCAGGAACTAAACCGTCCTGCCTGGTTATCGAGTTGTCTTACTTGTCCCTGAACCGCCGCCGGGTCGTCCCTTTATATAGAGAGGTTGACGCCCAGCAGCTCTCAGAGTCCCGGCCGGCTCATAACAGTGTCCGGCTCGGACTCTCAACTATTCTTGCCTTACACTACAAGTTTCACCATAACGGCGGTTATAACTACGGGCCTTAAGCTATCTCCGGGTCTTAAGCCCATATTTGACCCGCCGTCTTCAAGTCTGGTATTGGGCTTCGCGTGATGACCATTATGACATAACCCGGCCCCTCCTGGGCGGGTGACTCCAATGGTTATATCCTCAACATTAGGCCCCAGATTGATTTGAACCGGTTCATGTCAATCTTCAATTCCTTTGAGAGAAAAAATCTTCCGGCTTATATTCGTGCGAGAGTTATAACCCGCCGTGACGTCATCTTCTGGATTCCTGGTAACCCGCCATGACGTCATCTTCCATTAAGTTCATTTTTTATTCCACCATATCCCAACGGATCTCATCTTTAATGGCTATCCCGAAAATCAAGGCGTTTTTGTGGCACGAGAATCACGTCGTGGCCTCCTCGTTTCTCGCGCCCACTTACTAGCCGCACCTTATAAATAAGCCCGGCCCATGAGCCTTCATTCACTTGTCGCTTCCATCGTCTTCCTCCTCTCGCTACTGTACTGCCGCTCGAGCTCCACCGCCGCCGCCGCGGATCTCCTCGTCTTCACCAACTCAGGCCGCTGCATCAACCTGACGTGACCAGAAAAACGCGACAAACCTCCGCAGTAACTCCGCATTTGTAAGCTTTCTCCTCCCTGTTCCTCAGATCCGCATTAGTGACCTTCGTTCGTCGGTGTTCGTCGCCGTTCGTCATGAACTCTTGATAGATTCCACTATTACCACCCTTTCTTGATCTTTAGAGAGTACAGAACTGCTGCGGTAGCTGTTTCGCACCCGTTCCAAATGTACATAGATCCCTTTTCATTGCACAGAGGCTCCGTTCGAACCTATGAACTTCATCTATGTCCGTTCTAGGTCCAGAAATTTTCCCTTTCCAGTCGATCGTTTGATCCAGAATAATTACTGTGATCTGTGAAACTTGTTTGCGCCACACTTAGTCACAAATTGCATCTGTTTAGCTATGGCGGCTCATATCTCCGGCTTAAAAGAGGCCACGCGCTGTAAAATTTCCGGCTCATTTATGATAAAATTGTAGACAACTTGAATTACTCACGATGCCCACATCGGCTTAGATAACCCGATGCAATTAGCCATATGTCATTAGGCCCCTTCATAAGCCGCCATTTTGAGTGTTGAACTGTAAACTTCTTCCGGCTTATAATTGAACCAGACATTTCCTTTTTGTCATAGGCTTCATCTTTCACAATGCCACCCAAAGCTCCCAAGGCACCCATCATGTGCAACTGGATGAGATCCAATGTTACTGATGAAACCTTAGCGGATTTCGTGAAGACGGGTTATCTGCCGAAAAAGGAGGTCATGTCCTATCGTGCCCCTAACCCGTCGGAAGAGAGACCTCAACCAAGAGACGGAGAAGTTGTGATATTTGTTGATCACATGAGCCGGGGCTTCGCACCTCCTGGCTCAAAATTCTTTAGGGGTGTTCTGAACTTCTTCGATCTGCGGCCGCAAGACATAGGACCCAATTCCGTGTCAAATATTTGTAACTTTCAAGTATTCTGCGAAGTATATCTTGGAGAACAGCCCAGCCTCCTGCTTTTAGGGAGCTGTTTTATCTGAACCGCCAGAACGAGTGCGCCAACGGGCCGAGCTTGGAACTTGGTCGAATCTCCATTCAACGACGGAGAGATTGCCTCTTTCCTTATGCTGAGCCGCCAAGCCACCCAAAGGACTGGAACCAGACATGGTTCTACTGCCAGGATACTTCTCCGGCTGACGAGAGCCCTCTGCCCGGCTTTCGTGCCCTGCGTCTGGAGCCAAGCCACCCCCTGCCAGAAAAACTATCTCAAGCTAAGCGTCAACCTCTGATCCCCACCATCAATAAGATTAAGGCTCTCCTGGGAAATGGCCTCAACGGCATTGATCTGGTCCGGGTCTGGATCTCTTGGCAGGTGATCCCCTTGAGCCGCCGCCCCGGCTTAATGTGTGATTACACGGGCCGGAAGGATGACCCTCTGCGGCACAGCCCCAATGATCTTCCTGAGGACGTCGTGGACGACATGACCAAGTCTCTCTTGAATGAGAGCTTAACCGACTGTGGGAGGACAGGCTTAAACCCCTTCTGCAAAGCTAACCTGGCTCCAGCGGTAAACCACTGACCTGAGCACCTTACTTTCCCTTTGGATAGTTTTCATCTGAACCTTAAGAAGTCTTTGTTCTATTTTTCAGGCTAATGATAAGTTCTGGAAGGTCAAGTATGACCATGAGGCGGCTAAAAAATCCAGAAAGGCTAAGAAAGCCGCCAGGAGAGCCGCTCCCCGCAAAAAGGGAAGCAAGCCTACCTCCTCAGAGCTGCCTCAGTTGGATGATAGCTCCGAGTCAGAGGTAACCCTTGATTCTTTAGGCTCTTCTTTTGTTTCTGCTTTTCGTCTGTTTTTTAACCACCTTATTGACTTGATTATCCGCAGGATGATACCGGAGCGAGTAACCCGGTGACTGAAGAGGTAACTATACTTTCCTCCGACTCGGAGCCCTTGCCAAGGCTGAAAGTCTGAAGAGTAACCCGGAAAGTAAGATTTTCACATCCTTTAGCTTATCAAGATCCTCAATTTCTTTTGAAGCAATAGATTCATGAGAGCCGGAGACAAACCCGGGCCAACAAGGATGCAGACCTGTCCTCCGGCTTACCTGAAGCATCAAGGAAACGCCGGACCGAGGTTATCTCCAACTTATACCCTTTTCATCCTTTAGCAGGCGTCACTCGTCAACCGCTCAATTCGTCTGATTCAAATTATCAGGAAACTTCACCTTCCTCTGGTGACTCTATGCAATCTAACCTGCCGGCTTTCAAGACCGCTCCCAGGTAATGATGATCATCTTATGTTGTGCTTTATCTTTACTCATGCTTTTGTACTAACCTTTTGTCCTTTCAGTGCTCAAGCAAAGCTCAGCAAGAGAGCGAAGAAGAATAAACCGGTCGAAGAACCGGTCCTGACTGACCGGAGGCCTCTGCTCATGAGCCGCCATCTACCTCAGCTCCTGAAGCCACCGCTCCAACTGACGATCCAGTCATAGAGGCTTCCACTAACCCGGAGGTCCCCAGCCCAGCTCAGCCGGCCGATGACCCGGACGTTGTAATCACCCGGACAGAGTTTGTCGAGCCGGGAAGACCCACTGCGCTGGCCAAATGCTCTGCCAAAGAAGAACTGTTGGAGCGCCGCAGGGCCAGGCTGGAAATCACTGATTATGCAAATTTGAGCATTGGAGACATTGTTTCAAGTTACATTGGTCAAGTGCACAACAGCCGGGACCTGGAGATTGACATTGTGAAGCAGATACAGCAGAAATCTGAGGTACAACTCTCTTGCTTACTCCATAGTCATCCTTACCATGCTAGCCCCCAAGTCTATTACTTATGATAGAATATGTTGTAGACTGAGCTTCCGGCTTACCGTCATGAACCGGTGATTATAAATAGAATCCTTCAGCATACATTAGCCCCCAAGTGCCAAGTATCTTTACTGGCAAAGTGCTTGGGACTCTAATGTTGTATAATAATCACTCACACTGTAACCCGGAATTTGTACAGGCTGCCTGCAAGAAATTTGAAGCTGAAATCTCCGAGCTGAAGAACCGCCTGAAGACTCAGGAAACTGAGACACGGAAGGCTAATGCCAAATTTGAGTTCAGTGTTGCTGCACAAGAAAAGCTGAAGAAGAAATTTGAAACCGAAAGAAAGACTTGGGCCGAGGAGAAAGACGCTTTGGTTAGCCGGGCCGAACAAGCGGAGGCTGCTCTTACGGAGAGAACCGCCGAACTCTCCGTCTTAAAGCGCCATGTGTCACAGATGGTCGCCGCAATCTTCGGTAAGTCATTCTGCAAGCCTTTAATAAGCTTACACTCTTGACGTCTTATAAGTTCCACTATGGCCATTGGCTTACCTGACCTTGTTAAACAGGTCCCAGAAGCTCCAACCTGAATCAGAATGTTCTGACCAAGCTGAAGGCCGTGTACACCTTGGCGGAGCAACTCTACACCGGGTCACAGCGTGCTTTAGCCGTTGTGGCCCTGTCCAATGAGGTTCCGACTCACCTGGCGGACATACTCCGGCGGCTTGCCGTTCTTCCTCAGCGCTTCCAAGAGCTACGACGGGCCTCTGCAAGAGCCGGAGCCATAGCTGCTCTGAGCCGGGCCAAGGCTTTCCTCTCGGAGCTAGACCCGGCCAACATCGCGCTTGGATACCCCAGCCTGAAAGAAGACGGCACCCCCTTCGACCAAAAAGACTTTGCTGCATGTGTGAAGAGCGTGCGCCCGGTGGACACCCTGATTGGGAATGATACCGACCTTACCAAGTATCAGCCGGGCTACGACGCGGAAAATCAGAGGATCCCCACTCCACATTATGAAGCCATCAGCTTGATCCCTCCGACTCGTAAGCATACCTTCGCCCTAGAAGTTGACCCGGCCGGGTTAATTGATGACGAGGCTCAATTTGAAGCCTTGAGCGGCATTGACTGGAAATCATCAACCTTCCAGGTCATGGAATCAGCCGGAGGAGCGGAGAGGGATGAGCCGGAAGCTTCAACTCAACAAGCACCTTGACTTGTAGGCGGCTCATGGCTACACCTTAAAACAATGCCTCACCTTTTGGACTCGGGGAGTCTTGTAATAGAGTAGGACAAACACTTAATTTTGTCGTGCCATCATGCATATGTTGAATGCTTAACTCCATTGAAGCTGCTTCTTCTTATTCCTCCAGGTTATAAGTCATCAGTTATTTTCCTTAAGCTCGAATAGCTGTATTTAACCATCCTGCATAGAAAACAAATCACAAGTCTCTAGGCGGCTTACCGCACTGAGAATCATAGACCTTATATATATAACCCGGAATATGAACAAAAGTCACCAAAGACTAACCCTCAATTATATCTTTGATGTAACCATAATAGCATACTTGCAAGACTTCAAGTATACTTCCGGTTTATGTAACCCGAATAATAAGGTTGGTACCTCAACTCCGGTTTACCAGCATTGATAATGCTTATTGTGTGTTACTAACATTGTGAATCAGAGTTAAGTCGGCGGCGTAAGAACCGCCGTTGCACACTGTTGATATGACCAGAAGAACTTGTTGCAAATCAGAAGATCGAAACTTAGGGGCTTCCGGTTCGAATACGACCAGAGACCCGTCCCAAAGGGGTTAAGCTAAGATTCGAATGCGATCATATAGCCCCCAGTGGGTTTGGCATTGCCGATCAAGAGGGTACCGACAGCTATGTTCTCTTTGGTTCGAATACGACCCATGTTTGAACAGGAAGCCCCCAAATGACCTTAAGAGTTGTTTAACGACGCTGATTCGAATACGATCCACGTCGGTTCCCAAAGGGGGTTAAACTATGATTCAAATATGATCAAGAAAAACTCCCCAATGAGCTCGGCAATTCGCCAATCAAGTGGGTATCGACAGCTATGTTCTCTTTGGTTCGAATACGACCCATGTTTGAACAGGAAGCCCCCAAGTGATCATATTGTTTACGGCTAGATTCGAATACGATCATAAGCCGGATCCACCTCCAAATGACCATGTGATGTTGTAATGGAAATAACACGTTTTCCTTTGGAGGAGAAAAGGACAGAGGTCCTGCTTCATTATTTATCACAATATGTACATGGCTATAGAAATATGTACATTATGAGAGCCGGTGGCTCAAGTGTAATAAGGCCGAAGCTGAGCTATGTTCCACGGCCGACGGGTCTCTTCCTCCGACTTGCGTGAATCTTTGTGCTCCTGAACGTCGATAAGGTAGTATGACCCGTTGTGCAAGTTCTTGCTGACCACGAAGGGCCCTTCCCAAGGCGGGGATAACTTGTGTACATCTGTTTGATCTTGGATGAGCCGGAGCACCAGATCACCTTCCTGGAAGACCCGGGACTTAACCCGGCGGCTGTGATAACGGCGCAGGTCTTGTTGGTAAATCGCCGAGCGAGCTGCTGCCACATCACGCAGTTCGTCCAACAAGTCAAGAGCATCTTGGCGCGCCCGCTCATTATTCGCCTCAACATAAGCCGCCACTCGGGGCGAGTCATGACGGATGTCACTGGGGAGGACTGCTTCCGCTCCATAAACCATGAAGAAAGGCGTGTAACCCGTAGACCTGTTAGGAGTAGTATTGATGCTCCATAACACGGAGGGTAACTCCTCCACCAAGCAACCCAGCGTCCGTTGCAAAGGGACCAAAAGCAGGGGCTTGATGCCCTTCAAGATCTCCTGATTAGCTCTCTCAGCTTGACCATTGGATTGAGGGTGTGCCACTGATGAAACATCAAGTCGAATATGTTCTCATTGAAAAAACTCCTCCATGGCGCCTTTAGACAGATTGGTCCCATTGTCAGTTATAATGCTGTGTGGAAAGCCAAAGCGAAATATCACCCTTTTCATGAACTGAACTGCCGTGGCTGCGTCACACTTGCTAGCGGGCTCTGCCTCAACCCACTTTGTGAACTTGTCAACTGCCACCAAGAGGTGGGTCTTCTTATCCTTGGATCTTTTAAAAGGCGCAACCATATCAAGCCCCCAGACCGCAAATGGCCAAGTGATTGGAATCATCCTCAGCTCCTGAGCCGGCACATGAGCCCGTCGCGAGAACCTCTGACAACCGTCACATCTACTGACCAAGTCCTCCGCATCAGCATGAGCCGTCAGCCAATAAAAACCATGACGAAAAGCCTTGGCCACAAGAGATTTTGAGCCGGCATGATGGCCACAATCCCCCTCGTGAATCTCACGCAAAATATCTTGGCCTTCCTCAGGGGAAACACAACGCTGGAAAGTTCCAGTGACACTGCGGCGATGTAGCTCACCATTGATAATTATCATTGACTTAGACCGCCGGGTTATTTGTCTAGCCAAAGTTTCATCTTCAGGCAACTCTCCCCGGGTCATGTAAGCCAAATATGGTACTGTCCAGTCTGGGGTGATGTGGAGAGCCGCCACCAACTGTGCCTCCGGGTCAGGGACAGCCAAGTCTTCCTCTGTAGGTAACTTAACAGAAGGGTTATGTAGGATGTCCAAGAAAGTATTAGGCGGCACCGGCTTTCGCTGAGAGCCCAGCCGGCTTAATGCATCAGCCGCCTCGTTCTTCCTGCGATCGATGTGCTGTACTTGGTAACCCTGAAAGTGTCCAGCAATGGCATCAACTTCATGGCGATAAGCCGCCATGAGAGGGTCCATGGAATCCCACTTGCCTGATACTTGTTGAGCCACTAAGTCTGAGTCGCCGAAGCACCTTACCCGGCTCAAGCTCATCTCCTTAGCCATCCGAAGACCATGGAGCAAGGCCTCGTACTCAGCCGCATTGTTAGTACAAGGAAACATCAACCGTAGCACATAATGAAACTTGTCACCTTTAGGGGAAGCCAATACAACTCCAGCCCCCGAGCCCTCCAGTTGCCTAGACCCATCAAAGTGAATAGTCCAATATGTATTATCCGGCTTTTCTTCAGGCACCTGTAGCTCTGTCCAATCGTTGATGAAATCCACCAAAGCTTGAGATTTAACAGCAGTGCATGGTACGTATTTTAGACCATGAGGCCAAAGCTCTATAGCCCACTTAGCCACTCTTCCTGTGGCTTCTCTGTTTTGGATGATATCTCCAAGGGGAGCAGAACTAACCACAGTGATGGGGTGACCCTGAAAACAATGCTTAAGCTTCCGGCTTGCCATGAACACACCATAAACAAGCTTCTGCCAATGCGGATACCGCTGTTTGGACTCGATGAGCACTTCACTGACGTAGTAAACCGGCCGCTGAACCGGATACTCCTTACCCTCTTCCTTGCGCTCCACCACCACAGCCACACTGACGGCTCGCGTGTTAGCAGCTACATACAGTAATAAGGGCTCCTTATCAACCGGAGCAGCAAGGACTGGGGGCTCAGCCAGCTGTCTCTTCAAATCCTCAAAGGCAGCATTAGCAGCATCATTCCAGATAAAGTCATCAGTTTTCTTCATCAACTGGTACAGTGGCATGGCCTTTTCTCCCAAACGGCTTATAAACCGGCTCAAACGGCAATGCGGCCTGCCAGACGCTGGACGTCGTTTATACACGCCGGCTTAGCCAGAGAGGTGATTGCCTTGATTTTTTCCGGGTTAGCTTCAATGCCTCTGTTAGAAACCAGGAAACCCAAGAGCTTGCCTGCGGGAACACCAAAAACGCACTTGGCCGGGTTAAGCATCATCTTGTAAACCTGGAGATTATCGAAGGTTTCTCTAAGGTCATCTACCAGAGTCTCCTTCTCCCTGGACTTAACCACAATATCATCCACATAGGCATGAACATTGCACCCAATCTGGTTATGAAGACAATTCTGCACACAACGCTGATAAGTCGCCTGTGCACTCTTGAGTCCAAAAGGCATAGACACATAACAGAAGGCTCCAAAGGGAGTGATGAACGCCATCTTCTCCTGGTCCTTCAATGCCATTTTAATCTGATGGTATACAGAATAAGCATCCAAGAAACTTAAGCGCTCACAACCCGCCGTAGCATCAATGATTTGATCAATACGGGGGAGAGCAAAAGGATCAGCCGGACATGCCTTGTTTAAGTCCGTGTAGTCCACACACATCCGCCAGGTGCCATTCTTCTTGAGCACGAGCACCGGGTTAGCTAACCATTCTAGATGAAAGACTTCGACAATAAACCCGGCCGCCAAGAGCTAGGCCACCTCCTCACCAATGGCTTTCCGCCTCTCCTCATTAAACCGCCGAAGGAATTGCCTGACCGGCTTAAATTTCGGATCAATATTGAGAGTGTGCTCAGCGAGTTCTCTAGGTACACCTGGCATGTCAGAAGGTTTCCATGCAAAAATGTCCCTATTCTCACGGATGAACTCGATGAGCGCGCTTTCCTATTTTTGATCCAGATTGGCACTGATGCTAAACTGCTGAGATGAGTCACCTCGAACGAAATCAACAAGTTTAGTCTCATCAGCTGACTTAAATTTCATTGCCGGCTCATGCTCCGTGGTCGGCTTTTTCAGAGATGTCATATCTGTTGGGTCAACATTGTCCTTGTAAAACTTCAACTCCTCTGTTGCACAAACAGATTCTGCATAAGCCGCGTCGCATTCCTCACACTCCAAGGCTATCTTGCGGCTGCCATGAACCGTAATGGTCCCATTGTGACCCGGTATCTTGAGCTGCAAATACACGTAACACGGTCGTGCCATGAACTTGGCGTAAGCCGGCCGCCCAAATATAGCATGATATGGACTTCTTATCTTAACCACCTCAAAGGTTAATTTCTCCACCGTGTAGTTGTACTCATCTCCAAAAGCCACTTCCAGCTCAATCTTACCCACTGGATATGCCGACTTACCAGACACCACGCCATGGAAAACAGTATTGGACTGGCTGAGATTCTTATCAATCAACCCCATACGACGGAAGGTCTCATAATAGAGGATGTTGATGTTGCTGCCTCCATCCATGAGCACCTTAGTGAACTTATATCCTCCCACCTGAGGAGCCACCACCAGGGCCAGGTGACCCGGATTATCAACCCGGGGAGGGTGATCCTCCCTACTCCACACAATAGGCTGCTCAGACCATCTTAAATAGCGTGGAACCACCGGCTCAACAGCATTCACAACCCTCTTATGGAGCTTCTGATCTCGCTTGCACAGACTGGTGGTAAACACATGATACTGTCCACCATTGAGCTGCTTTGGATTGGTCTGGTATCCCCCTGCTACTGTTGATGACCTTGGCCGGACTGCTGATTAAAGCCCCCTTGAACATTCTGAGGATTAGAATTTGAGCCGCCGCCCGGGCCATGAAAGCCGCCGGCACCTGAGCCGCTGCCCGAGCCATTGTTGCCATTAAAGGCATTGGAATTCTTAAAGGCCTTCATGATTGCGCAATCTTTCCATAAATGAGTAGCTGGCTTCTCCCTAGTGCCATGCCTTGGACAAGACTCATTCAACAACTGCTCCAGGGTCGGGCCTGACCCGCCGGCTCGGGGAGGTGGCCTCCCCTTACGTCGCTGGTTGTTACCCTGTGAGCTGGTGTTAGCCACAAACTCCATGCTGCCATCAACCTTACGCTTGCTACCTCCTTGGTTCGCTGGGTTATGCTGAGGACCCTTGCCATTGCCGTTCTTCTTTCCCTTCCCTGTCCTTTCATCATCTGACGCGGGGTCCTTGGTTCTATCAGAGTCGGCATACTTGATGAGGGCCGCCATCAGCGTACCCATATCATTGCAATCACGCTTGAGCCGCCCGAGTTTCATCTTCAGGGGCAGGAAACGACAATTCTGCTCCAACATTAAGACTGCAGAGCCGGCATCCATCTTATCACATGAAATTATTATCTCTTTGACCCGGCGAACCCAATGGGTCGTAGACTCACCCTCCTGCTGTTTACAGTTGGTCAAATCCATAATTGACATAGACTGCCTACAGGTATCTTTGAAGTTTTGGATGAACCGAGCTTTTAGCTCAGACCAAGACCCAATAGAATTTGGTGGCAGCCCTTTCAACCAAGTGCGGGCAGTCCCATCTAGCATCATGGTGAAGTACTTGGCCATTGCCGCTTCGCTAACCTCCAGCAACTCCATGGCCATCTCGTAACTCTTGATCCAGGCTCCGGGTTGTAAATCAGCCGTGTAATTAGGCACCTTCCTAGGCCCTTTGAAATCCTTGGGCAGACGTTCATTGCGGAGAGCCGGCACCAGACAGGGGATACCCCCAGTCCTCGTAGGTATACCCGCGTCGATGGAAGCCGTCGGATAAGCCGGGGGTGGCTGGTAAGCCGTCAACTGAGGCACCTGCTCCGCCTCTTGCCGTTGTCTGTCTTGGTCTACCGCGTGAAAGGCCCCATTATGAGCCGGGCCATGGCCAGGAGGCAAGTCATGGCGTCGGACATTACTTGAGCCGGTCGCTAAGACCATGTGTCTGCTATAACTCGGGCTCCGGCCTGGACGAGGGGTTGAATGGATCCTGTCCCGGCTATAAGAATATGCCTCTTGCTGCGCCAGAGCCGTCTGAAGGAGTTCTCTGACCCGACGGGTTTCAACCGCCGTTGGAGAGTCACCATCAATTGGGAGAGCCGCCAGCCGTGCCGCCGCGGCGACCATGTTTTACAACGAGTTGGCATAATGACCCGGTGGTATTGGCACATACTGAGGTGGGGCAGGGTTCACCCGGGGAGGTCCCATCACTTGGGGCTGAATTGGCATACCAACCCCGGGCGCTATGATCTCTGGCGGGTTACTAGGCCCTGCACCAGGCGTGTTGAAGAGGTTTCGAGGATCGTAAACCGGAGGGAGTCGAGATTGGGCCTTTTGATGCCTCCTTCTCATGACCTCATTGGACGCGTTTTGATCCATCGTGAGTCGGAACGACTGTGCCTGGATCAGCTGAGTCTGGGCGTCGAGAGCCGCTCTCTCTGCAGCCATCCTGATCCCTTCTGCCGCTAGATCCTCCTTGGCTTTTACTAGATCCAACTTTAACTGTGCCACCTCCACGTCATGCTGAGCTTGATCCGCCGGGGCAACCGCAGCGGTCAACAGGGCCATCATCTTGTCCGTGAGATCCATCAGCACCTGAGCCAGCGGGGGCACCGGGCTTCCTGACCCGGCGGCGGGGTTTTGAACAGGCTGTGCGCCGGCCATGAAGATTCCAACCCGGCTCGGCGGCTCAAAGGGGTCCGGAATGCTGTCACCATCGGAACAACCCCTGAGCCTGCCATCTTGAAGTTGATACAACGAGTTTGACTCATCCGTAGCCGACTCGCCGTCTGACCCGGCGGCCGTCTCGTCCCCAGATCCAGATCCTTCAGAAAGTCCTCCATGGACACATCCCACGAAAACGTGCTTTAAGGCAGGTAGAGCCCGGGCGGGTCGTGCGCGCTGAGCCGTCTCGATGAGACCGGCGCAGAGATCCGGCTTAGGGCCCGGCTCACCAATCTTGCCAATGAAGACATGAATTCCGTCGAAGGGGCCCGGTACCCGTACTCAATTGAGACGGCGTCGGGGCCCCAGTTTGCATCGTCGATATAGAGCTTGCCGCGACGACTCTTGGTCATCCGGCCCACAGCGTATCCCTTGAGCCCTTCGAAGCTGCCCTTCAAGAACTCAAATCCACCGTGCGCTGGCCCCACCGTGGACGCCAATTGTCGTGGAATTGTCACGTCAAATGTCCTAGTGCAAGGACTTAGTCGTGGAGCCATCACAACTAGGAAGCTTAAAGGGGTTAAACGGGACAAAGGAACGCGAGGGTTATACTGGTTCGGCCCCTTGCGGTGAAGGTAAAAGCCTACGTCCAGTTGAGGTGGTATTAATTAGGGCTTCGATGACCAGGAACTAAATCGTCCTGCCTGGTTATCGAGTTGTCTTACTTGTCCCTGAACCGCCGCTGGGTCGTCCCTTTATATAGAGAGGTTGACGCCCAGCAGCTCTCAGAGTCCCGGCCGGCTCATAACAGTGTCCGGCTCGGACTCTCAACTATTCTTGCCTTACACTACAAGTTTCACCATAACGGCGGTTATAACTACGGGCCTTAAGCTATCTCCGGGTCCTAAGCCCATATTTGACCCGCCGTCTTCAAGTCTGGTATTGGGCTTCGCGTGATGACCATTATGACGTAACCCGGCCCCTCCTGGGCGGGTGACTCCAATGGTTATATCCTCAACAGCATCCGTTATACGAGTTATGGCAATACTCCCGAACTCCCGCCCCAGTACTGGGTGGCGTCGAGGTGATCTCACCAACAACTGCATAAATAAGATTTTCGATGTCGGCGAAACTCAGGTATTCCAGAACTGCAACGATAAAATTGTGACAACAACACCTCGGAGCTCAACTCCCCGGGACACTGCCACAACCCCTAAATGTCAGGAGGCACCAAGAACAATGTTCTCGTCACAAAACCATCGGAACGATTCCAAGATACCCACGTGATCCTAAAAAAATTCATGAAATTTGAGGAGAGGAGAGTCAAAACTTCTACGTCAGGGGGCCTCACCAGAGCGACGAAGAGACTAAGGAGTAAATAGAATCCTACTCTCCGATATATATAATCCTAAGACTCAAAACATTTTTTTCTAGACTCAACAACGCCAGCGATTCGATCAAGCAGGGGGCTCCTAAGTCGGGGATGGCTCTGATACCAACTTGTAACGCCCACAATGCGGCTATATCTCCCACGTGTCAAGGCATGACTTGGAGGCATAACCGCATGGTGGTTTTGTCGCAAGAAGGGTCATCTTCACACAATCCCATGTAATGAACAAGAATGGGATAAAGAGTTGGCTTATAGTCGCCACTTCACACAATACATAAATTAAACATACATCATTCAGAGTACAATCAAGGTCCGACAATGGAACCAAAATAAAAGAAGACAACCCCAAATACTAGATCCCCGATCGTCCCAACTGGGCTCCACTACTGATCATCAGGAAACGAAAGATAGTAACGACCAAGTTCCTCGTCGAACTCCCACTTGAGCTCGGTTGCGTCACCTGCACTGGTATCGTCGGCACCTGCAACTGTTTTGGTAGAATCGATGAGTCACGAGGACTCGGCAATCTCACACCCGCGAGATCAAGACTATTTAATCTAATAGGAAGGATGGGGTAATGAGGTGGAGCTGCAGCAAGCACTAAGCAAATATGGTGGCTAACATACGCAAATAAGAGCGAGAAGAGGAGCAACGCAACGGTCGTGAACCTAGAAGTGATCAAGAAGTGATCCTGAAACTGCTTACGTTCATACATAACCCAAACCGTATTCACTTCCCGGACCCCGCCGAAAGGAGACCATCACGGCTACACACGCGGTTGATCTATTTTAAATAAGTCAAGTGTCCAGTTCTCTACAACCGGATATTAACAAATTCCCATCTGCCACATAACCGCGGGCACGGCTTTCAAAAGATAATACCCTACAGGGGTGTCCCAACTTAGCCCATCACAAGCTCTCACGGTCAACGAAGGATATTCCTTCTCCCGGGAAGACCCGATCAGACTCGGAATCCCGGTTACAAGACATTTCGACAATGGTAAAACAAGACCAGCAAGACCGCCCGAATGTGCCGACAAACCCCGATAGGAGCTGCACATATCTCGTTCTCAGGGCACACCGGAAGGGCAAGATGTCGGGTTGGCATAGACCCTGGTTGCCCAGGGGCGCCGGACATCGCCCAGGTTTGGACCAGCACTCGAAGGAGCACTGTCCCGGGGGTTAAAATAAAGATGACCCACAGGCTCGCGAAAACCCAAGGGAAAAGGCTTAGGTATGCAAATGTAAAACCAAGGTTGGCCATTGCTGGAGGAGTTTTATTCAAGTCGAACTGTCAAGGGGGTCCCATAAATCACCCAACCGCATAAGGAACGCAGAATCAAGGAACATAACACCGGTATGACGGAAACTAGGGCGGCAAGAGTGGAACAAAACACCAGGCATAAGGCTGAGCCTTCCACCCTTTACCAAGTATATAGATGCATTAATTAAATAAGAGATATTGTGATATGCCAAACTATCCTTGTTCCAACATGGAACCAACTTCAACTTCACCTGCAACTAGCAACGCTATAAGAAGGGCTGAGCAAAAGCGGTAATTTAGCCAAACAACGGTTTGCTAGGAAAGGTGGGTTAGAGGCTTGACATGGAAATATGGGAGGCATGATATGGTAAGTGGTAGGTAGCGCGGCATAGCAATAGAGCGAAACAACTAGCAAGCAAAGATAGAAGTGATTTCGAGGGTATGGTCATCTTGCCTGCAAAGTTCTCAGAGTTGCCGAAAGCTTGATCCTCGTAAGCGTTCTCAACAGGTTCCTCGTAAGCGTTCTCGTCTCCCGGCTGTACCCAAAGCAAGAACACAAACAAAGGACCAACAATCAATCACGGGCAATGCACAAGCAACATGATGCAATACATGGCATGATATGCGAGATGTGATATGCAATGCATATGTGTGCTCCGGAAGGGAAAAGATGAACAAGGCATCAACTTGGCAAACCAAGTATGCCGCTGGAAAGATGGGATGATTTCAGTTGAAAATCGATACAAAGATCACCAGAATCAGATGCACGGTTAGCAAATGGCAAGCAAAACAAGGATGGCACAATTCTGCGATTAACAGCATGATGCCACTTAGCATACCACAAGAAACTAAGCTACTGCACTCCAACATATCAACAAGGCATATGGCAGTGATGTAGTCAAGATGCTTGACAAAACATGAACACTGAGCTACGGCTAAATCATACCAGAGCAGGTTCAAACAAGCATGGCAAAATTGCAAAAGATATCAGCTTCACAGACTTGGTGAAAATACTAACATGCCAGAAATAACATCAGCAAACCATGTTTAGAGCAAGCAAACAACATGCTACAGGAACATATCATAGCCAATCAAGGCACGGCATGAATCTACTAAATGCATTGAACAAAAATCCCTTAATGATCATGAGCCAAAAAGGCACACAAGATATGATGGAACCCATATAAACATAGCAAGTTTTATTACCAGATTCAGACAGCAGAAAACAGAGCATGGCATTAACAGAATTATGAAGGTATCTTTGCAAGCTCGATTCAGTCATCACAAGGCGTTGCAGGACAAGATAAGCATAGAATCAGTTAGAATACATGTTCATGAAACTAACAATGGTAAGAACAAGCTCATAGCATGCAAGGATCAACTACAACAACCTTGGCAAAATTGATTAACATGTAAACAATCTGCCAGGAACATTTTATAGCAAAAGTAGAGCAAGATCGAGACATGCTAGGTCACTCCATAATTGCAAACAGGAGCAAGGATGGATAGAGCACATCCATATGTCCAAAACATCCTTACTGAACATACTCAAAAGAGGCATGGATCTCACTGTAGCAACATGAATACATGGCATAAAAATAACAACAGGGAAAAGACTGAAATTCTAAGTCCCTGAAATCAGCAATATCATGAGAGCTAGTTTGCATGCTTGTGCTAGTCACCACATTGATCAAAAAATACATGGCATACACCCCTATAAAGATAGCATGGCATAGCCCAAAACACATGTAGAGCTCGTGCCCATATGCAACACCCAGTAAATGTAGCAAAAATGACAAATGCTCATAAACTGATAAGAGTCAGCACCTAACATTTTATGGCACTCTTGCATCAACAATTTGGGCATCAAGATGGACTCAAACAAGCATGGCACAATGGAACAAAATGAAGAGCACATCATGACGAACATTTCCATATATCGTATGCATGAGACAAAGCTACGGGCACAGAGTTATGGCATGATGTACAGGGGCTAAACATATAGCAAAAAAATGACTTGGACGAAATCAACCTCTCGAAAACTGGATCTAGGGTTTGCACGTTCTTCGAGGATGACCGGGGAGCTCGCCGGAGTTGATGCTGCGGTGGACGGAGAGGGAGAAGGGGGGTCGCCGAGCGCGTACTCGCCGGATCCGGCCCTCCCTCGGCCGGATCTGGCCGGAGGAGCGGCGACGGCGAGCGGGGACGCGAGGCGCGGCCGGGCGACGACCGGTGGCGGCCAGGCGAGGCGGCGCCGGCGGGAGGCG
>NC_057799.1:505869837-505882595 GCF_018294505.1 Triticum aestivum
GACGGGCCCCGTGGGCCCGAATCGGGTCCGGCGGGCCGCGGCGACGGGGACGGCGTGGTGGACACATGGCGCGACGCCAGTGGCTGCGGGGCGGCGGCGAATTCGTCCGGTGGCGGCGGACGTGTCCGGTGGCGACGGAGGGCGATTTCTAGGGTTTTGGTCCCGGAGTTGGACGGGGAGGACATATGTATAGGTAGGAGGAGGTAGGAGTGTCCAAATGGAGTGTAATTTTCGACCACGCGATCGTGATCTGACGGCGGAGGACATGGAAGGGGTTTGGAAGGGTTATTGGACTGTTTTGGAAGGTTGTTGGGCTGCAACACAAAAGAGGCCTCTGCGGTTACTCGGTTAACCGTTAGAGCATCAAACGGCCTCCAAATGAAACGAAACTTGACAGGCGGTCTACCAGTGGTGTACCAAGGCCGCTTGGAAAATCTCGGTCCATTACAAGTATGTTTAACGCCCGCACGCGAAAAGAGGCAAAAGGGGGCGCCGGAGAACGTAGGAGTTTCGGATTGCAGAACGGACAACGGGGAAAATGCTCGGACGCATGAGACGAACACGTATGCAAATGAGATGCACATGATGACATGATATGAAATGCATGACATGGACAAAATGCAAAACGAAGACAAAACCCAACCACGAGGGAATCTCATTACTTAACGCCAAAAATGGCAAGAGTCAGAGTACAAATATGGCAAGTTACATCTGGGGCGTTACAGGACACTCTGTTTGTCTATGTATTCACACATGTACTAAGTTTCTGGTTAATACAATCCTAGCATGAATAATAAACATTTATCATGATATAAGGAAATATAAATAACAACTTTATTATTGCCTCTAGGGCATATTTCCTTCAGTCTCCCACTTGCACTAGAGTCAATAATCTAGATTACATAGTAATGATTCTAACACCCATGCAGTCTTGGTGCTAATCATGTTTTGCTCTTGAGAGAGGCTTAGTCAATGGGTCTACAACATTCAGACCCGTATGTATTTTGCAAATCACTATGTCTCCCTCCTTGACTTGATCGCAGATGGAATTGAAGCGTCTCTTGAAGTGCTTGGTTCTCTTGTGAAATCTGGATTCCTTTGCCAAGGCAATTGCACCAGTATTGTCAAAAAAGATTTTTATTGGACCCGATGCACTAGGTATGACACCTAGATCAGATATGAACTCCTTCATCTAGACTCCTTCATCTGCTGCTTCCGAAGCAGCTATGTACTCTGCTTCACACGTAGATCCCGCCACGACGCTCTGTTTGGAACCGCACCAACTTATAGCTCCACCATTCAATATAAATACGTATCCGGTTTGTGACTTAGAGTCATCCGGATGAGTGTCAAAGCTTGCATCGACGTAACCATTTACAACGAGCTCTTTGTCACCTCCATAAATGAGAAACATATCCTTAGTCCTTTTCAGGTATTTCAGGATGTTCTTGACCGTTGTCCAGTGATCCAATCCTGGATTACTTTGGTACCTCCCTACTATACTTATAGCAAGGCACACATCAGGTCTTGTACACAGCATTGCATACATGATAGAACCTATGGCTGAGGCATAGGGAATGACTTTCATTTTCTCTCTATCTTCTGCAGTGTTCGGGCATTGAGTCTCACTCAAATTCACACCTTGTAACAGAGGCAAGAACCCTTTCTTTGACTAATCCATTTTGAATTTCTTCAAAATCTTATCAAGGTATTTGCTTTGTGAAAGTCCAATTAAGCATCTTGATCTATCTCTATAGATCTTGATGCCCAATATGTAAGCAGCTTCACCGAGGTCTTTCATAGAAAAATTCTTATTCAAGTATCCTTTATGCTATCCAGAAATTCTATATCATTTCCAATCAACAATATGTCATCCACATATAATATTAGAAATGCTACAGAGCTCCCACTCACTTTCTTGTAAATACAGGCTTCTCCAAAAGTCTGTATAAAACCATATGCTTTGATCACACTATCAAAACGTTTACTCCAACTCCGAGAGGCTTGCACCAGTCCATAAATGGATCGCTGGAGCTTGCACACTTTGTTAGCACCCTTTGGATCGACAAAACCTTCTAGTTGCATCATATACAACTCTTCTTCGAGAAATCCATCCAGGAATACAGTGTTGACGTCCATTTGCCAAATTTCATAATCATAAAATGCGGCAATTGCTAACATGATTCAGACAGACTTAAGCATCGCTACGGGTGAGAAGGTCTCATCATAGTCAACTCCTTGAGCTTGTCGAAAACCTTTTGCAACAAGTCGAGCTTTGTAGACAGTAACATTACCGTCAGCGTTGCACTGGTACGCGTCGGTCCTATACAAACGGTTTTTAACCCCTTTCCGCGACGGCATTTGGAACCGTCGCCTAGTGAGTGTGGGCGATAGGGGGGTCCTTCCTACACGACCCAGAAACCGCCGGGGATATGCCCTCCTGGCACACACGCTCGGCAAAATGAGGTCGTGTGCGATCGGCGAGGGCTCAAATACGGAAATACGTACAGTAGAGCTAAAAAAATACAATTATACGGCGAAATTGTTTCCGGTCGCAAGTACATCCCACACAGTCAGTCCCCGCTAAACGTTTACGTTCGTATGTACATCCCACCCAGTCTCTCCAAGGAAAACATTTCCGTTCACAGATACATCACACACAATTTTTCCCGTTAAATCGTTTGCGTTATTGAATGTATCACACACGGTCCGTAGAAAAAACTGTGTGGCAAAGGCTGTCCATCACACATAGTTTTTATGTGCTAAACGTTTGCGCAAGGTGGCCTACCGCAAACAGTTTTCAAGAGAAAGTCGTGTGTGATTGTTCATTGATCCAACACGGTTTATTCCTAGAAACTGTGTGCGTTGCCTGAGGTCATCGCCCACGGTATTTTTTCAACAACTGTTTGTAATAGCAAAATCCAATTAGCACGCTAATTGCGCTATTATTAATAATCCATTTATTAATCTAATTGACATTCATATTAAGCACATAATATATTTCATTTCCATATTAAGGAAGAAGAATTTCATAATTGAAATACATCAGAGTACAACATGATATAGCTTCAGCACTCAGCTACCCCATTACACAACTGCACCAGCACCAAGTTTCACATGCAACATGTAGAACCTTTCGAAATTAGCATCATAGACGGTATATAGACAGATGCATCTCATCTGGAAAACTGCTGACGCGGAACGCGAATATTGAGCCTTCATTCATGTTGAACGTCTTTGCAACTTTAGGCCAGTGCCTCCGGATGATTGATCGTCCGTCCTTCGTCCTCTTCAGGAACACTTCAATATTGAACCGTGGGTGTTGTATGAAAACCTTCCTCGCCTCCTGACCATAGAGGTGGTTGAGAGGTAATCATCAGTGAACTGCTTTGGAAAGGCTTGAAAACAAGGATGTGCATAAATATCTTCTCTATATTGGAAATGGGGCAAAGGAATAAAAAAGACAAGGTATAACAGTTAGTACCATCTTGTAGTGAACTAATGTCTTCTTCATTGTGCAGACAAATATCTTGTTGTTTTTTGTCGCTAATTTCTTTATCCTAACAATCTTTCTGAGTTTCTTGATTTGATTGATATTCATGGACAACTCATTTCCCCATATGCAAAAAGGGTCGAACAATGGGTCAAAACCTCTGACAGCAGGACCTACATGTGCAAGACCAAATTGTTAAAAACCAAAATATTAGAATGGTTCCTGCAATTGCATAATAATGTGCTATTAGACAACGGACCATGCACGTGCTAACCTCGATTGTAAACCTCAGTGCTTCCCATTGTTTCCCTGCAACACAAATAAGGTACTTAGTCATCAGGTTAAGTAAGGGTTCGCATGCTATCAGTAAAATATGTTGATGAAAAGTAAGGACATTGCAGATTCATCAGATTAATCCAAGCCACATGGAAACCCCATTTATCCAAACCAAGCATGATTAAGAACTAGGAAATATAGCACTTGTATATGTTTCTCATGTATTAAGTGTAGCCAAATTCGATTTATTCCTCACATGCGCAACAATACAAAATTCTACCCACGACAATTGGACATCGCATTGCAGAATTGAACCAGGCAGTTAACTAAACACCACAATAAATGAACCAACATTAATTGAGCACCACATTGCACAATATAACATACTCCTAATAGAATATCAGACAGTTAACTACAGCCAATTGTAGCAATTGTATTTGTTTCTCATGTATTTACTACAGCCAAATTCAATTTATTCCTCACATGGTATACAATAACAGAATGCACCCACAACTATTGAACATCGCATTGCCGAATTGAACCAAACAGTTAACTAAACACCACAACACAAATGAACAAAACATTAACTGAGCACCACATTGCACAATGTATAACCAAACCAAGCATGTTTGACAACTTGGAAATATAGCAATTGTATTCGTTTCTCATGTATTTTGTAAAGATAAATTCGATTTATTTCTCACATGGAAGACAATACAAAATTGCAGCCTGAAGAATTGAACATCACATTTGCAGAATTGAACCAAATAGTTAACTGAAGACGACAACTAATTAACAAAACGGTTAATAAGTGAGCACCACACTACACGACATATAGAACATATACACTAGAGCAACAGATTGCATGGTAAAATTAGGTAGCACAATTCACTAGAATTTGTGAAGGAAAGGCAGGAGCAGCACACGCAACGGGTGAACCGAGCATGCTTAACCGGCGTAGCTAGCAAATGGTAAGGTGCTCCTCCAAGATCTGGGGGTCGGCACGAATGGCAGCCATCGCGACCTCATCCGCGCGTGCGGCAGCGATTTGCTTCTCCGCTGCCAAATGCTCCTTCAGATCTTGGCTATACTAGGTGCACCATGGCTTAGGGTCGCGCTTATTTGGTGGAGGGGTCGCTGATTTGGGTGGAAGGTGTCGCGCTCACGCCGACGGTCGGGGCATGTGGGATGTGGAAGGAGGAGGAGGATGGGGGTCGGGTGTGGATTACCTGCCTGGATAGACGAGGCCGAGCAGCGTGAAGGAGGGTCGTCGACGAGGAGGCGGCGCTGCAAGCAAGGAGTGAAGGTTTCAACTTGGAAAGGAAGGCGGAAAGAGGGGAAATGTGGCTTTTGGTAAGGGGGAGGGGCGGGGAGGTAGATATTTCTGCGGAAGCCGAAAATTTGGAATCGCTTCAGCAAAAAAACTGGCACGCAAAGTGTCATCAGACACGGTCCCTTATTCAGAACTGTGTATGATATGTGAACATCACAAATGATTCAGATAGCTTAACCCGTGTGTGACGAGTTTGAACGTCAAAAGTTTTGGTTTGAATTTCCATGGTTACAGTGGTCATACACGTCATTGCATAATTTGGGTACACAAAGGAGACTACAGCACACCCACACTTCTTAATCGAGCAAGTTCAGCAATTAAACAGAGCTAGCTGACCTAAACATTACTCTAACAAATTAAAGACCGACACTCTTAATTAAACAAAACAAAGAGTACTACTACGGCTGGTGCTCGTCGATCTCCGCCGCCGCCTCCATGTCCAACTCGCGCCCGACGGTCTCCTGGGGAATGGGCTCCATGGAATCCATCGCACCATACTCGGCAAGCATCTCGCCATCCGCGTCCGACATCTCTTTGGAAAAGGCCGCCACGGGCTGGGCGTGGGCGGACGCGATCTGGGCTTGGACGGGCTCCGTCATCGCAAGGTATGCGGCGGAGGAACGGACGGCTGCTCGAACGCTCTCGGCGATTGCCACCTCTTCGGCCGTGGGTTGCCGACCGTTGTCGGAGAAGCTTCGTTCAATTTGTGCGGTGACCACCAGGAGCTGGGCATGGGCGGCCTCGACATGGTCCTGGGCGGCCTCTGATAACCCACAAGTATAGGGGATCACAATAGTTTTCGACAGTAGAGTATTCAACACAAATTTATTGATTCGACACAAGGGGAGCCAAAGAATATTCTCAAGTATTAGCTGTTGAGTTGTCAATTCAACCACACCTGGATAACTTAGTATCTACAGCAAAGTATTTAGTAGCAAAGTAATATGGAAGTAACGGTAACAGTAGCAAAGTAATATTTTTGGGTTTTGTAGTGATTGTAACAGTAGCAACGGAAAAGTAAATAAGCGAAGAACAATATGTGAAAAGCTCGTAGGCATTGGATCGGTGATGGAGAATTATGCCGGATGTGGTTCATCATGTAACAGTCATAACATAGGGTGACACAGAACTAGCTCCAATTCATCAATGTAATGTAGGCATGTATTCCGAATATAGTCATACGTGCTTATGGAAAAGAACTTGCATGACATCTTTTGTCCTACCCTCCCGTGGCAGCGGGGTCCTAATGGAAACTAAGGGATATTAAGGCCTCCTTCTAATAGAGTACCGGATCAAAGCATTAACACATAGTGAATACATGAACTCCTCAAACTACGGTCATCACCGGGAGTGGTCCCGATTATTGTCACTTCGGGGTTGCCGGATCATAACACATAGTAGGTGACTATAGACTCGCAAGATAGGATCAAGAGCTCACATATATTCATGAAAACATAATAGGTTCAGATCTGAAATCATGGCACTCGGGCCATAGTGACAAGCATTAAGCATATCAAAGTCATAGCAACATCAATCTCAGAACATAGTGGATACTAGGGATCAAACCCTAACAAAACTAACTCGATTACATGATAAATCTCATCCAACCCATCACTGTCCAGCAAGCCTACGATGGAATTACTCACGCACGGCAGTGAGCATCATGAAATTGGTGATGGAGGATGGTTCATGATGACGATGGCGACGGATTCCCCTCTCCGGAGCCCCGAACGGACTCCAGATCAGCCCTCCCGAGAGAGTTTAGGGCTTGGCGGCGGCTCTGTATCGTAAAACGCGATGAATCTTTCTCTCTGATTTTTTTCTCTCGAACACGAATATATGGAGTTGGAGTTGAGGTCAGTGGAGCTCCAGGGGGCCCACAAGGCAGGGGGCGCACCTAGGGGGGCAGGCGCGCCCCCACCCTCGTGGAAAGGGTGTGGGGCCCCTGGCCTGGATTCTTTCGCTAGTATTTTTTATTATTTCCAAAAATAATCTCCGTGGAGTTTCAGGTCATTCCGAGAATTTTTGTTTCTGCACATAAATAACACCATGGCAATTCTGCTGAAAACAGCGTCTGTCCGGGTTAGTTCCATTCAAATCATGCAAGTTAGAGTCCAAAACAAGGGCAAAAGTGTTTGGAAAAGTAGATACGATGGAGACGTATCAACTCCCCCAAGCTTAAACCTTTGCTTGTCCTCAAGCAATGCAGTTGATAAACTGAAGGTGATAAAGAAAAACTTTTACAAACTCTGTTTGCTCTTGTTGTTGTAAATATGTAAGGCCAACATTCAAGTTTTCAGCAAAGATTATAACTAACCATATTCACAATAACACTTAGGTCTCATGTTTACTCATATCAATGGCATAATCAACTAGCGAGCAATAATAATAAATCTCGGATGACAACACTTTCTCAAAACAATCATGATATGATATAACAAGATGGTATCTCGCTAGCCCTTTTTGAGACCACAGAACATAAATGCAGATCACCTTTAAAGATCAAGGACTGACTAGACATTGTAATTCATGGTAAAAGAGATCCATTCATAGTCATGCTCAATATAAATTAATAGTAATGGATGCAAATGACAGCAGTGCTCTCCAGCTGGTGCTTTTTAATAAGAGGGCGATGACTCAACATAAAAGTAAATAGATAGGCCCTTCGTAGAGGGAATCAGGGATTTGTAGAGGTGCCAGAGCTCGATTTTGAAATAGAGATAAATAATATTTTGAGCGGCATACTTTCATTGTCAACATAACAACCAAGAGATGGCGATATATTCCATGCTACACACATTATAGGCGGTTCCCAAACAGAATGGTAAAGTTTATACTCCCACACATATATTCCACCACTATTTGCTTAAAGCATGGGACTGGGCATCCCGGTGACCAGCCATTTTCTCGTGAGTGAGGAGCGGAGTCCACTCCTCTTGAGAATAACCCGCCTAACATGGAAGATACGGACATCCCTAGTTGATACATGAGCTATTCGAGCATACAAAACAGAATTTCATTTGAAGGTTTAGAGTTTGGCACATACAAATTTACTTGGAACGGCAGGTAGATACCGCATATAGGAAGGTATGTTGGACTCATATGGCATAACTTTGGGGTTTAAGGGATTGGATGCACAAGCAGTATTCCCGCTTAGTACAAGTGAAGGCTAGCAAAAGACTGGGAAGCAACCAACTAGAGAGCGACAACAGTCATGAACATGCATTAAAATTAATAAACAGTGAGTGCAAGCATGTGTAAGATATAATCCACCATGAACATAAATATCATGAAGGATATGTTGATTTTGTTTCAACTACATGCGTGAACATGTGCCAAGTCAAGTCTCTCGAATCATTCAAAGGAGGATACCACCCTATCATACCACATCACAACCATTTTAATAGCATGTTGGCACGCAAGGTAAACCATTATAAGCTCCTAGCTAATTAAGCATGGCATAAGTAACTATAATCTCTAATTGTCATTGCAAACATGTTTATTCATAATAGGCTGAATCAGGAACGATGAACTAATCATATTTACAAAAACAAGAGAGGTCGAGTTCATACCAGCTTCTCTCATCTCAATCAGTCCATCATATATCGTCATAATTGCCTTTCACTTACACGACCGAATGATGTGAATAATAATAATAGTGCATGTGCATTGGACTAACTGAATCTGCGAGCATTCAATAAATAGGAGAAGACAAGGCAATATGGGCTCTTGGTTAAATCAACAATCATGCATATAAGAGCCACTTCAACAATTTAATCATGGTATTCTCCTATCGACCCCCAAAGAAAAGAAAATAAATAAAACTATTTACACGGGAAAGCTCCCAACAAGCAAAAGAAGAACATGAAATATCTTTGTGTTTTCTTTTAATTATTACTACTACAGCAAGAAAGTAAACTAGCTAAATGCTACAACTATTTTTTTGGTTTCTTAAGATTTTTCAAACACACAAGAAGAAAGCAAGAAAAAGAAAAATAAACAAGCATGGATGATACAATGAAAAAAGTATGAGCACCGACAACTAGCATGAGTGTGTGAACATAAATGTAATGTCGGTGAGAAATACGTACTCCCCCAAGCTTAGGCTTTTGGCCTAAGTTGGTCTATTGCCACAGCTGGCCTGGCGGATATCCAAAGTTATAGTTGGGGTCGTACTGAGATGCGGCAGTTATTGCATCGTGGGCTGCAGCTTGGAGGCGAGCTATCTCAGCCCCCCTCTTATACTCTTCCGCCTCCTCTCTGGTTATAAAATATCTCCCTCTTGCCTGAAAGTCAAAGAAAGTAGAAGCGGGGAGAGCGACGTGATAGGTGCGTCGTTTGTCGAAGATTAGTCGGTACTGGAGGAACTGATCGTTCCTCTCAACAAAATGATGACGAACCATAGCCTCATAATCCAAATAAGCAGGAGGCAACTCAATATCATCCTCACGTATGGTTACACCAAGAAAATTAGCTAAACGGGTTGTATAAATTCCACCAAAGAAATCTCCATTAAATCTATCATTATGCAACCTACGTGCAACAATGGCTCCCAAATTATAATGTTTATCTCCTAATACAGCACTGCTGAGAACACTAAGATCAGGGACACATATGTGACATGCTTCATCCTTACCATTTATGCACCTACCTATGAAGAGAGCAAAATAATGTATAGCAAGAAAATGAATGCTCCCTATGGTAGCTTGTGTTATGTCTCTAGATTCACCCACAGTTATACTTGCAAGAAAATGTCTAAACTCAGATTTGCGAGGTTCACTAGTACTACCCCATTGTGGAAGTTTGCAAGCAGTGGTCAAATCCTCTAAGTCCATAGTATAAGAATTTTCATAAAGATCAAACAGGACAGTTTGAGAATTGCGTGAAGATGAAAATTCAAACCTCCTCACAAAGGAACTAGTGAGATAGTGGTACTGACGAAACTTATCTGCCTCGAAGCTCACAAGATCAGCGTTACGCAAATATGCGTTAAATTCTTCCTTGATTCCTGCTTGATCCATGAAGTCCTCAGAAGGCCATTCACAAGCCCGCACTGGAGCGTCCCTTGGTGGTTCATCATCAGCATCACGCATTGCAAGCCTGGGTCCTTGCTTCCTTGAATGACCACCTTGGTACATTTTCCTAAACATATTTCTTCCTCTGAAAAATTTCTGAAATTTTTAGTAACTTCAAATAAAAGTGAACCAAGCTCGGCAACTACTCCTACAAGTGCCTAGAGACTATATCATGCATTAGAACTACATGGAACCATATAAATTTGACATGCAAGCTCAAGAACATGGTCACCTAGGCAGCAAAAATTTGCAATGAATAAAGCACTAGAACAAAAACTAATTGGACCATTGGAGGAGTCACATACCAAGGAACAATCCCCCAAAGCAGTTTTTTGAGAGGTGCTTTGAGCAAGGAGATCGAAAATCGTAGCAAAATGAGCTAGAACTCGTGCATGAGCTGGATGGTGATTTTTTGGGAGGAAGAAGTGTGTGGGTGCAGGAATAAGTGGAGGGGAGCCACCATGGGCCCACGAGGCAGGGGGCGCGCCCAGGGGGGTGGGCGCGCCCTGGACCCTCGTGCCCAGGTGCTTGCTCCCCCTGTTGTGTTCTCAGTGCCAGATATTCTCAAATATTCCAGAAAAATTATATTTCAATTTCAGGGCAGTTGGAGAACTTTTATTTTTGAGGTATTTTTTATTGCGCGGATAATTCAGAAAACTGACAGAAAATTACTATTTTTACTTTATTTCAACTAAATAACAGAAAGTAAAAGGAGGGTACAGAAGGTTGTGCTTTCTAACTTCATCCATCTCATGTTCATCAAAAGGAATCCACTAACAAGGTGGATCAGGTCTTGTTAACAAACTCATTCCGAATCGCATGAAACCGAAGAAATTTTGAATACCACTATGTTACCTCAACGGGGATATGCACATCCCCAATAATAAGAATATCATATCTCTTTTTGACAGTAGGAAGAGGAAATTCAAAACCTCCAAAAATAATCGATGGAATTTTCCAATAGAATTGATACTGTGGACTTGAGGTTGTTTCCTCGGAAAGTGTACCGTATGCTCATTATCATTAACATGAAAAGTCACATTGCCTTTGTTGCAATCAATAACAGCCCCTGTAGTATTCAAAAAGGGTCTTCCAAGAATAATAGACATACTATCGTCCTCGGGAATATCAAGAATAACAAAGTCTGTTAAAATAGTAACATTTGCAACCACAACAGGCACATCCTCACAAATGCCGACAGGTATAGCGGTTGATTTAGCAGCCATTTGCAAAGATATTTCAGTAGGTGTCAACTTATTCAAATCAAGTCTACGATATAAAGAGAGAGGCATAACACTAACACCGGCTCCAAGATCACATAAAGCTGTTCTAACATAGTTTCTTTTAATGGAGCATGGTATAGTTGGTACTCCTGGATCTCCTAGTTTCTTTGGTATTCCACCCTTAAAAGTATAATTAGCAAGCATCACTACAGGAATCAGCTACTTTGCCGTCTGCCATGGCAGACGGCAAAGGCAAGGATGGCGGATGGCAAAGGCCTTTGCCGTCTGCCGCGGACGGCAAAAGGCTCCGGCAAAGTAGGCTACGGTAAAGAGCTTCTTTGCCGTCTGCTTTCTGAAGCGGATGGCAAAGGGGCCATTGCCATCAGCGGTGGACGGCAAAGAAACCGACGGCAATAAATGTGTTGTGAGTCCGTTAGGCGGCTAACGGCAGCCTTTGCCGTCCGCCGCTGACGGCAAAGAGCATCCGGACTTTGCCGTCCGCTGAATGACGTCAGCTGGACGTCACTGCGGGACAAGTCTTTGCCGTCTGCCACTGTAGGCAAAGCCTTTGTCGTCCGCCGCTGTAGGCAAACTCACCAAATGGGTCAGCTCCCAGAGAGCACAGGTGGCCGCCGCGTGGCTTCTTTGCCTGTAACACCCGGGATGTAATTTTCCATATTTGTAACTCCAACTCTTGCCATTTTCGGCTATGTGTTATGATATTCCATTCATGGTCGGGTTTTGTCTTTCGTTTTGCATTTTGTTCATGTCACGCATCTCATATCATGTCATCATGTGCATCTCATTTGCATATGTGTTCGTCTCATGCATCCGAGCATTTTCCCCGTTGTCCGTTTTGCAATCCGGCACTCCCACATGCACCGGCCCACCCCTCTTGTTTCTTTTCGTGTGCGGGTGTTGAACGTTCTCGGAATGGACCGAGTCTTGCCAAGTGGCCTGGGTATACCACCGATAGACCACCTGTCAAGTTTCGTTCCATTTGGAGGTCGTTTAGTGCCCCAACAGTTAACGAGGTAACCGCAATGTCCTTTTGTGTGTTGCAGCAAAACCCCCCTCCAAACAGCCCAAAACCCATCTAAGTCACTTCCATGCTCTAGGTCGTTCGATCACGATCGTGTGGGCGAAAACTGCACTCCATTTGGAGTCTCCTAGCCCCCACTACCTATAAAACTCCTCCCCCCTCCAAAATTATTCATAGATCAAACCCTAGCAAACCACCCCACCGCGGCTGGACACGTCCGTCTACGGCTGGACGAATTCCGCCGCCGGCCGCAGCCACTCACGGCGCGCCACGTCGCCCGGGCTGAGCCCCACTTCGCCGCCGACCGCGCGAGCCC
>NC_057799.1:505883077-505892735 GCF_018294505.1 Triticum aestivum
TCGCCGACCCCCGCCGCCGTCGTCCGGTCGCCCGCGCCGCCGACCCCTTCTTCCTCCTCTCCACGTCGGCGACCTCGAGCAGCACTCCGGCGACCTCGAGCGCCCCGAACCCTAGATCTGACTGGAAGGTTGACTTCTTCTCCCCCGAAAATATTCCAAGTCCCGTAATATTTGCATTATATGCCCATGTTCATCGCATCATAACTCTCTGCATATAGCTCCGTTTCGTGCGTGTAATATATCGAAATGTTCGCTCTAGATGCTCTTCATTTTGTTCCATTACGCCATGTTCTTTTGAGTCCATCTTGATGCCCAAATCTCTAGTGCAAGAGTGCTATATGCTGTTAACTGCTGTTACTTATCAGATCTTGGTGATTTGTTATTTTTGTTGCTATTGATGTGTGCATGTTATGGGCATGAGTTCTACATGTGTTTTGATGTATGCCATGCCATCTTTACAGAGGTGTATGCCATGTATTTTTGTCATCTCTGTGGTGACTAGCACAAGCATGCAAACTAGGCTTTGTGATGTTTCTGATTTCAGGGACTTGGTAATTTTACCAAGTCTGTGCCTGCTGTTATTTTATTGCTATGTATCCATGTGGCTACAGAGAGATCCTTGCTCCTTTTGGAGATGTTCAGTAAGGATGTTTTGGAGATATGGTTATGCTCTATCCATTCATGACTCTGTTTGCAATTATGGAGTACCTAGCATGACTCGATCTTGCTCTACTTTTGCTATAAATTGTTCCTGGCAGATTGTTTACGTGTTATTCAATTTTGCCAAGGTTGTTGTAGTTGTTTCATACATGCTATGAACTTTCTCTTGCCATGGATAGCTTCACAAACATGCCATCTTGCTGTAGGTATGCTTGTTTTGTCATGCATTGCTTTGTGGTGAGTGCATCAAGCTCACAAAGATGCCCTCATAATGTCTGTTTCTGCCATGCTCTGTTTTCTGCCAAGTCTGAAACCAGTTAACGAAACTTGCTATGTTTACATGGTTGCCATCATATCTTCTGATCCTTTTTGGCTTTTGGCCAGTAAGGGACTTTTGTCATATGCATTTAGTAGATTATTGCCATACCTTGTTTTACCATGTTAAGTTCCTGTAGCATGTTGATGATTGCTACCTGATGCTGTTTCAGCCATGTCCAGTAATTTCACCAAGTCTGTGAACCTGATATCTTTTGCACTTTTGCCATGCTTGTTTGAACCTGTTGTGTTGTGATCTAGCTGTAGCTCAGTGTTCATCTTTTGTCAAGCATCTCCTGTAGATTACTGTCATATGCTTTGTTGCTATGTTGGGGTGCTGTAGCATAGTTTCTTGTTGCATTCTAAGTGCTATCATGTTGTTAATCACACATTCGTGTCATTCTTGTTTTGCTTGCCATTTGCAAACCGTGCATCCGTTTCCGGTGATCTTTATATTGTTTTCGACCGAAATCATCTTATCTTTCCAGTGGCATGCTTGGTTTGTCATGTTACTGCCTTGTTCATCATTTGTTTCTTCCGGAGCACGCATATGCATCGCATATCATATCTTGCGTATCATTCATGTATTGCATCATGTTGCTTGTGCATTTCCCGTGTTTGATTGTGGTTCCGTTGCTTGTGTTCTTGTTTTGGGTAGAGCCGGGAGACGAGTTCGTGAACGAGGAACCTGTTGAGTACGCTTACGAGGATCAAGCTTTCGACAACTTTGAGAACGTTGCAGGCAAGATGACCATACCCTCGAAATTACTTCTATCTTTGCTTTGCTAGTTGTTCGCTCTATTGCCATGTTGCGCTACCTACCACTTGCTATATCATGCCTCCCATATTGCCATGTCAGCCTCTAACCATCCTTTCTTAGCAAACCGTTGTTTGGCTAAGTTACCGCTTTTGCTCAGCCCTTCTTATAGCGTTGCTAGTTGCAGGTGAAGTTGATGTTTGTTCCATGTTGGAACATGGATTTTTTGGAATATCACAATATCTCTTATTTAATTAATGCATCTATATATTTGGTAAAGGGTGGAAGGCTCGGCCTTATGCCTGGTGTTTTGTTCCACTCTTGCCGCCCTAGTTTCCGTCATACCGGTATTATGTTCCTTGAGTTTGCGTTCCTTACGCGGTTGGGTGATTTATGGGACCCCCTTGACATTTCGCCTTGAATAAAACTCCTCCAGCAAGGCCCAACCTTGGTTTTACCATTTGCCACCTAAGCCTTTTCCCTTGGGTTTTCGCGAGCCCGAGGGTCATCTTTATTTAAACCCCCGGGCCAGTGTTCCTCTGAGTGCTGGTCCAAACTAGAGCCCTTTGCAGCGCCACCTCGGGGAAACTTGAGGCCTGGTTTTAGTTGTACGGACTGCTCATCCGGTGTGCCCTGAGAACGAGATATGTGCAGCTCCTATCGGGATTTGTCGGCACATTCGGGCGGCTTTGCTGGTCTTGTTTTACCATTGTTGAAATGTCTTGTAAACCGGGATTCCGAGACTGATCGGGTCTTCCTGGGAGAAGGATTATCCTTCGTTGACCGTGAGAGCGTATAATGGGCTAAGTTGGGACACCCCTGCAGGGTATTATCTTTCAAAAGCCGTGCCCGCGGTTATGAGGCAGATGGGAATTTGTTAATGTCCGGTTGTAGAGAACTTGTCACTTGACTTAATTAAAATACATTAACCGTGTGTGTAGCCGTGATGGTCTCTTCTCGGCGGAGTCCGGGAAGTGAACACGGTTTGAGTTATGCATGAACGTAAGTAGTTTCAGGATCACTTCTTGATCATTTCTAGCTTCTCGGCCGTTGCGTTGCTTCTCTTCTCGCTCTCATTTGCGTATGTTAGCCACCATATATGCTTAGTGCTTGCTGCAGCTCCACCTCATTACACCATCCTTTCCTATAAGCTTAAATAGTCTTGATCTCGCGGGTGTGAGATTGCTGAGTCCTCGTGACTCACAGATTCTACCAAACAGTTGCAGGTGCCGACGATGCCAGTGCAGATGACGCAACCGAGCTCAAGTGGGAGTTTGATGAGGAACGTGGTCGTTACTATGTTTCTTTTCCTGATGATCAGTAGTGGAGCCCAGTTGGGACGATCGGGGATCTAGCATTTGGGGTTATCTTATTTTCATTTGGTTTTGACCCTAGTCGGTCTATGTGTGGTTTTTGGATGATGTATGAATTATATTTATGTATTGTGTGAAGTGGCGATTGTAAGCCAACTCTCGTTATCCCATTCTTGTTCATTACATGGGATTGTGTGAAGATGACCCTTCTTGCGACAAAACCACAATGCGGTTATGCCTCTAAGTCGTGCCTCGACAAGTGGGAGATATAGCCGCATCGTGGGCGTTACAAGTTGGTAATCAGAGCCATCCCCGACTTAGGAGCCCCCTGCTTGATCGAATCGCTGGCGTTGTTGAGTCTAGAATAAAAATGTTTTGAGTCTTAGGATTATATATATCGGAGAGTAGGATTCTTTTTACTCCTCAGTCCCTTCGTCGCTCTGGTGAGGCCTCCTGACGTAGAAGTTTTGACTCTTCTCTCCTCAAATTTCACTAATTTTTTTTAGGATCACGCGGGTATCTTAGAATCGTTCCGATGGTTTTGAGACGAGAACATTGTTCTTGGTGCCTCCTGACATTTAGGGGTTGTGGCAGTGTCCCGGGGAGTTGAGCTCCGAGGTGTTGTCGTCACAATTTTATCGTTGCAGTTCTGGAATACCTGAGGTTCGCCGACATCGAAATCTCTTTTATGCAGTTGTTGGTGAGATCACCTCGACGCCACCAAGTACTGGGGCGGGAGTTCGAGAGTATTGCCATAACTCATATAACAGATGCTTTTCGAAGGTTAAGGTACATGATTTCCGAAGGTTTCTTGGTTATGTGTTGACGGATGGATACAGCTGGATCTAGGGATTGCTAGTTTGGGTGATATATTTTGTGTCCCCTGTATCCCCAACACCAGATTGCATAACCAGAAAGTTTTGGGAGTTTATAAGTGGGAATTCAAGTAGCTCCTAGGATATCTTTCCGACAGACGCATGATATGAGATTGGGGTTCGACGTCTAGTGGTCCGCCTTTCCACGGTTGGTTTTACAGTGGTCTCATAGTGTCTTAAAGAGTCCTTGGCTATGCCGACTCGGGGACGCTTCGTATGTCATGTGCACTGCCTTGTACATGATGTTGCTGTACGATCGAGCCCGTGTGGGCCCCACCACGAAAACTTCGGACGAAATCTCTATCATATGTTTGTTCCGGCTTATTCTGCAAGCCAATACTTTGTTTTGTTTTGAATTGTGGTATTCGAGTTGCTTCGAAGTCAAATGTTGATTCCATACCTTTTTCTAAGTGGCTTCTCAACTTAATGGAAGTGTGATGATTTACTATGGAATTCATTCGTTCATCCTCGTTCAAATGTTTATTGTGAAGACTATATGTTGCAATTTCTATCCGTTGATTCAATTTGCCTATCTGTCTATCAAGATGCTAACGGATGTCACCCTCTTCAGGATGGCTCCGCCAACGCGTCAGAATCCGGAACGCAATGAAGGGAGTCAGGCGAACCCTCCACCTCCACCTCCGCCTCCGGAGGCATGGCAAGCTATCATGGCAGCCACCAACGTCAATGCTCAGATGATTCTGCAACTCTTGCAAGAGCGCACCCAAGGGCAAGGCAATCAAGGAAATCAAGGCCAAGGCAACAATCAGCCTCACTTCGCTACCCTCAACCAGTTCCTCGCAAATCAGCCCAAGTCTTTCAGCTACTGTGCCGAGGCCACGGATGCCGATGATTGGCTCGTGGACATCAACAAGCATTTTGAATGTAGCAATGTTAGGCCTGAGGATTTTGTCAAGTTCACTTCTTTTCAACTCAAGGATCAAGCTGCCGAGTGGTATCAACAATATAAAGATTCCAGAGGAGGTCGTGTGATTACCTGGGATGATTTCCGCCGAGACTTCAAAGCTCACCACATTCCACAAAGTGTTGTTGAGAGAAAGCGTGAGGAGTTCCGCAATCTCAAGCAAGCCAGCATGTCCGTGTATCAATACAATACTCAGTTTCAGAAACTCGCTCGCTTCGCTAAGCAAGACGTTCCTGATGAAAAGAGCATGATCGATCAATTCAGAGGTGGTCTTAGAGAAGATTTGCAATTACCTCTCGTGCTTTTTGAGCCGACCAAGTATGATGATTTCTACAATATGGCTCTGAAGCAAGAGGCTGCTCAGCTCAAGTGTGAGGCTTCTAAGAAGAGAGTCAGGGACGCAGTTCAGTCTTCTTCTTCCTCACTAGTGGCTGCTAAGCAACATAAGTTCTGGTTGCCTCCTCCTCCTTCGTTTCGTCAGCCTTACCAGCAGAAGAACAAAGGTGGCCATGGATCTTCCCACTCATCCAACTCTGGCTATCAGTACAAGTCTCAGAATCAACCTCCAAAGTCGAATGCTCCTTATCATCGTCCACTCTCAGAGGTGACTTGCAACAAGTGTCAGTAGAAAGGTCACTATGCGAACAAGTGCTTCAACCAAAGGCGCCTTCCGCCTCCTCCTCCTCTGAGATCTTCCAGCAATGCAGTGGTCAAGCATAATCCCAAGTCTGCAAAGGTGAACATGATGAATGCAGCTCACGCGGAGGAATCTACTGATGTGATAATGGGTAATCTCTCAGTTAATGATATTCCTGCATAAGTCTTATTTGATACTGGTGCATCGCATTCTTTCATTTCAAGACCTTTCGTGGCTATGCATGATCTGGTTACTGAAGTATTGCCGAGTCCTTTGTCTATTGTTTCCCCGTCTCGACAAATGACTTCTTGAGTATTTGTTCGGGATTCCGTTATCAAGATGGGCGACTATAAATTTCTGGCCAAACCAATTGTTCTTGGTGACTCGGATATTGATCTTATTCTCGGGATGGACTGGCTTTCTAAGCACAAGGCTCAACTTGATTGTGCTGCCAGGGAAATTCAATTGACACACTCTTCTGAGGATGTTATCATTTATGCCGCTCGTGATGAAACCATTCGGTTGTTTTCTCTCAATGAGAAGGGCGAATTGAATGCCATCTCTCAGATTCCAGTCGTTTGTGAGTATCAAGATGTCTTTCCAGAAGAGCTTCCGGGTATGCCTCCTCACCGGCCAGTTGAGTTCGTTATCGATCTTGAGCCTGGCACTGAACCCGTTTGCAAGCGTCCTTACAAGCTTGGACCCAATGAGCTGAAGGAATTGAAGAAACAGCTCGATGAACAAGAGCGTCTGGGTTTGATCAGGCCGAGTTCATCTCCGTGGGGTTGTGGTGTTCTTTTTGTCCAGAAGAAGGATGGCATGGACCGGCTTTGTGTCGACTACCGTCCATTGAACAAGAAGACAATCAAGAACAAGTATCCACTTCCCAACATCAATGAGCTATTCGAGCAACTCAAAGGTGCTAAAGTATTCTCCAAGCTTGACCTTCGTATGGGTTATCATCAGATTCGCATTCGTGAAGAAGATATTCCCAAGACAGCATTCAGAACAAGCTTTGGTTCTTATGAATATACTGTCATGTCTTTCGGCCTTGTCAATGCTCCTCCAACATTCTCTCGGATGATGAATTTCATCTTCAACCCCTATACCAATGAATTTGTCCTGGTGTATCTCGATGATATCTTGGTCTTCTCCAAGAATAAGAAGGATCATGCCAAACATTTGCGATTGGTGCTCGACAAGCTCAGAGAGTATCAATTCTATGCTAAGTTTTCCAAATGTGAGTTTTGGCTTGATGAAGTTCTTTACCTTGGTCATATCATCTCCGCCAAGGGCATCGCTCTTAATCCCGAGAAGGTGTCTGCAATTGTGAATTGGGAACCTCCTCAGAATGTCAAGCAGCTCCGCAGTTTTCTTGGTCTTGCAAGCTATTGCCGAAGATTCGTTGAGAATTTCTCTAAGATTGCAAAGCCACTTTCCAACCTCCTCCAGAAGCATGTGAAGTATGTCTGGTCTCCTGAGTGTGACGTTGCTTTCAACACTCTCAAAGAGAAACTCGTCACAGCTCCTGTCTTAACTCCTCCTGACGAATCCAAGTCATTCGAAGTTTTCTGTGATGCTTCTCTTCAAGGACTCGGTGTTGTGTTAATGCAAGAGAAGAAAGTTGTGGCCTATACCTCTCGTCAGTTGAAGCCCAACGAAAAGAACTACCCCACTCACGACCTTGAGTTGGCGGCAGTTGTCCATGCATTAATCACATGGAGACATCTCTTGTTGGGAAGAAAAGTGGACATATTCACCGATCACAAGAGTCTCAAGTACATCTTCACTCAGCCCAACCTCAACCTCAGGCAAACTCGATGGGTCGAAATGATTCAAGAGTACAATCCGAGTATTGAATATACTGCAGGCAAAGCCAATGTCATTGCAGATGCTTTGAGCAGGAAGGCTTATTGCAACAACTTAATCCTCAAGCCATTTCAACCGGATCTTTGTGAAGCTTTCCGCAAGCTGAATCTCCAAGTTGTTCCTCAAGGTTTTCTTGCCAACCTCATAGTCTCTCCTACTTTGGAAGATCAAATTCGTGAGGCACAACTTCTTGATGCCATGGTGAAGAAGGTGAAACATGGTATCGACAAGGGTCTGTCCAAATACAAGTGCTATCGCATTGATGACAGAGACACTTTATTCTTCGAGGACCGGATTGTGGTTCCTAAAGGTGATCTAAGGAAAGTCATAATGAACGAGGCACACAATTCTCTTCTTTCCATTCATCCTGGAAGTACGAAGATGTACCATGACCTCAAGCAGTCGTATTGGTGGACTCGAATGAAGGAGAAATCGCTCAATTCGTGAATGAATGTGATGTCTGTCAAAGAGTGAAAGCAGAACACCAATGACCAGCTGGTCTCCTCCAACCTCTTGCTATCCTAGAGTGGAAGTTTGATCATATCGAAATGGACTTCGTGACGGGTTTTCCCAAGTCCAAGCGTGGAAGTGATGCTATCTTCGTTGTCATCGACAAGCTTTCTAAAGTGCCTCATTTCCTTCCAATCAAAGAATCTATCACAACAGCTCAGTTGGCAGAGCTATACACCTCCAGGATTGTCTCCTTGCACGGCATTCCACAATTGATTTCTTCAGATCGTGGAAGCATCTTCACTCCAAAGTTCCGGGACTCATTCCAGAAGGCCATGGGCACCAACATTCGCTTCAGCACAGCTTTCCATCCTCAAACTAGTGGCCAAGTCGAGCGAGTCAATCAAATTCTTGAAGATATGCTCAGGGCTTATGTCATTTCCTTTGGCATGAAATGGGAAGATTGTCTTCCGTATGCCGAATTCTCCTACAACAACAGTTTCCAAGCAAGTTCGGGCAAGGCCCCATTCGAGATTCTCTATGGCAGAAAGTGCCGTACACCTCTCAATTGGTCAGAGACTGGTGAATGCCAACTTCTTGGCAAATGCCTTAATCATAGAGGCTGAAGAAATGTGTAAAGTCATTCATGAAAATCTCAAAGCCGCGCAATCGCGCCGGAAGAGTTACTATGATAGTAAGCACCGTGATGCGGCTTTCGAGATCGGAGACCATGTCTACCTCCGCGTCTCTCCAACGAAAGGCACTCGTCGCTTTGGTATCAAAGGGAAGCTTGCCCCTAGATACGTGGGTCCTTTCAGGATCATTGGCAAAAGAGGCGACCTCGCCTATCAACTTGAGCTTCCTTCCAACTTCGCGAACGTGCACGATGTGTTCCACGTGTCACAGCTTCGCAAGTGCTTCAAGACTCCGGAGCGCACCATCAACTTCGAAGAGATTGACCTCCAAGAAGATCTGTCTTATCATGAGCACCCCGTTGCTATTCTTGAAGAAACTGAGCGGAAGACTCGCAACAAGTCTATCAAATTCCTAAAAGTGAAGTGGTCGCACCATTCCGACCGAAAAGCCACCTGGGAACGCGAGGACCATCTCCGTTCCGAATATCCGGAGTTCTTTCAGTCCTAGATCTCGGGACGAGATCCTCTCGTAGTGGTGGAGTGTTGTAACACCCCGGATTTAATTTTCCATATTTGTAACTCCAACTCTTGCCATTTTCGGCTATGTGTTATGATATTACCTTCGTGGTCGGGTTTTGTCTTTCGTTTTGCATTTTGTTCATGTCATGCATCTCATATCATGTCATCATGTGCATCTCATTTGCATACGTGTTCGTCTCATGCATTCGAGCATTTTCCCCGTTGTCCGTTTTGCAATCCGACACTCCCACATGCACCGGCGCACCCCTCTTGTTTCTTTTCGTGTGCGGGTGTTGAACGTTCTCGGAATGGACCGAGTCTTGCCAAGTGGCCTGGGTATACCACCGATAGACCACCTGTCAAGTTTCGTTCCATTTGGAGGTCGTTTCGTGCCCCAAGGGTTAACCGGGTAACCGCAATGTCCTTTTGTGTGTTGCAGCAAAACCCCCCTCCAAACAGCCCAAAACCCATCTAAGTCACTTCCATGCTCTAGGTCGTTCGATCACGATCATGTGGGCGAAAACCGCACTCCATTTGGAGTCTCCTAGCTCCCTCTACCTATAAAACTCCTCCCCCTCCGAAATTATTCACAGATCAAACCCTAGCAAACCACCCCGCCGCGGCCGGACACGTCCGTCTACGGCCGGACGAATTCCGCCGCCGGCCGCAGCCACTCACGGCGCGCCACGTCGCCCGGGCTGAG